>NC_059109.1:26465334-26768459 GCF_020740685.1 Jaculus jaculus | reverse complement strand
TCACATCCATTCAGTTCCAACACACAAGCACTTGGAAGCTGGAGCTAGGAGGATCAGGAAGGAAATCATTGAAGAGCTTGACTGCATGGCAAGCAGGAAGCCAGCCTGAGCTAAAGGGGACTGTCTCAAAAGCAACAAAACAAAAATATCAGAAAATAAAGAGAAAGAGGGAAAAGAAAAAAAATAGATAAAAAGGGAGGAAGGCAAGAAACAATGAGAAAGAGAAGGAGGGAGGATGGAGAAATGAGAGAGGGAGAAATGAAAGGAGGGACAAAGAAAGAAGACTTGGGAAAGCTTAAGGGAAAATTTAGACAGAATCAAAGATCAAATAACATTAATTCTATTGGGTTTAAAGAAGCTTTTGAGAATCCCCAAGTAGTAGAAAGTTTATCTATCAAAAAACAATATTTATCAAACCTATGGGAGAAAACACATACTAAAGCATATGAAGTCTTTCAGTCTTCTCTGATATTTAACTCACCAAAATATACCTCTAAGACTTTTTTTTTTAGAGTTAAGCCTTCTAATTTTTCATGTTTTCTATCATAAATGGCATCTAGACTTTTATTTATTTAATTTTTTTATTTTAGAGTGACAGACACAGAGAGAAAGACAGATAGAGGGAGAGAGAGAGAATGGGCGCACCAGGGCTTTCAGCCTCTGCAAATGAACTCCAGACTCGTGCGCCCCCTTGTGCATCTGGCTAACGTGGGACCTGGGGAACCGAGCCTCGAACCAGGGTCCTTAGGCTTCACAGGCAAGCACTTAACCGCTAAGGCATCTCTCCAGCCCTAGACTTTTAATAGATATGCTAGTGGAAGAAGGGTTACTGGGTTAAAGAAGAGGCCAGCACTCTAAGGGACTAGTGATAAAAAAGTTAAATGGGTAGTGACTGTGATCAAATGACAAGATCCACATGAATAAAAATGTCACATTGAAACCGACTATTTTGTATTATGCATATAGACTCATAAAATACTTTATATTTTTTAACTATTTTATTGACAACTCACATAATTGTAAACAATATACTATGGTAATTCCCTCACTCCTCCACTTTCCTCTTTAAAACTTCTCTCTCCATCATATCGCTCCCCCAATCACTCTCTCTTTAATTTTGATGTCATGATCTTTTGCTCCTGTTATGATTGTCTTGTGTAGGTAGTGTCAGACACTGTGAGGTCATGGATATCCAGGCCATTTTGTGTCTGAAGGAACACGTTGTAAGGAGTCCTACCCTTCCTTTGGCTCTTACATTCTATCCACCACGTCTTCCGCAATAGACCCTGAGCCATGGAAGGTGTGATTGACATATTTCAGTGCTGAGCAGTCCTCTGCCCCTTCTCAGCACCATGGTGCCTTCTGAGTCATCCCAAGGTCACTGTCATATGGAAAGAGAAGGTTATCTAACCAAGAGTGAGAGTAGCATTAATATATGGGTCTGAACACTAAGAGATATGTTTGCCGGGCAGTTTGATGAGCATAATATATACATTTAGCCAGATAGCAGCAGTTGTTATACCCCTAAGGCTCATGATACCCTTGTTTTAGGCTTCCATTGTGAAGGATATATTCTCTTCCATGAAGGTGGCCTCCAGCCCAATTCGATAGGGGTCGGTTTTCCCCATAACAGACATGCCACTATATGGCAGTGTCCACTGTTGGGTATCTTCACTGGTGATTTCTTTCTCTCCCATTGAACTGCAGGCAGCGTGACTTTTTCCAGCTTTCTGGAAGTTGGTCTACATGAAGGAGGTTTCCAGCTGAGCTCCAGCAGGGTTTCTCAGTGATCTTGCAGCCCAAGTATGTGGAGTCTTCAGCAATAGGGGCTTACCATCTATTCCTGGTGGGAAACCAAGGGCCTCAGCAGTTGCCTTTAATGTTTTGGGGGCATCAGTGACCTCACTGGCCAACAATTCACTGAAAGGTATCCCAACCCTGGCACTGAAAATATTCTGTTAACAAATCTATGTCTCCTGTGTGTTCCATTGTCCAAAAAAGTAGGTTTCCATGTGATTTATTTCTATCCTCTTAGATTTTAATTAGACCTCCCTCCACCTTTTCTTTACTCCATCTCTTCCTCTGACCTCACTTAGGCTTCTTCACCCCATTAATCTGTTCTTCTACTTACATATATACAACTCCATCCTATTAAATAAGATAAAATACCTTAAAATGTACAGTTGAAAAGTAGACAAGATTCTCAGGGTAAAAAATAAAGAAGAGAAGAGAAGAGAAGAGAAGAGAAGAGAAGAGACGAGACGAGACGAGAAGAGAAGACAAGACAAGAGAAGACAAGACAAGAGAAGACAAGAGAAGAAGCCAGGAATCAGAGTACCCCATTTTCTGACATCAGAATTTGTGGGTGAAACATTAAAGGCTAGGGTAGAATGACAAGAGATTTTCATAGTAATGAAGAAGAAAAAAAAAAAATCATTGTCAACTTTCACCAGCAATGGTATCTTCTTAAATGATGAGAATAGACTCAGAAAACGTTTAGGAATGATGTGTACATTTTCAGAAAGAAAAAAATAATAATGAAAGAAATATACATCCACCAGTTGTTTTATATTAGAAGAAATCCTTCAAACTAAGAAACATCTAAGAATCACACCAGTGAAGATTTTACAAGTGAATTGAAATCACTAGGTGACAGATACCTACCTCTACACTCCTATGGAGAGCATAACATTCATAACAAGTAAGAAATAGACACAACTTAAATGCCCATCAACTTATGACTGCATTAATAAAATATGGTAGAATAAAATAGTCATGACACAGTGATATCTTGTCATTTATGTTAACATGAATGAAAGTAAAGATAAATATGGTAGTTTAACTAAGCCAGTCACAGTATAGCACAAACTGCAGGATCATATTCTTATGCAAACCTGGAAAGCTTAATTTTAGAGAAGTGGACATAGTATGCTGGTTATGAGCAACAGCTAAGCTCTTGGTGAACAGGGTTAGCTATGATGGGCAAAGTTTGATCAATGCATATTATCTTACAGTTAGATAACAGCAGGAAAAGCTGATATGGATCGTACTGTATGGTATTGACAAAACAATAATGTACTGCATATTTTTAAAAGTTAATTCAAAGTGCTTTTGAGGGTTTTATACAATAAGTGTGGTAAGTATTTTTAAAAGGAATTAAATGTGTCGTGATTTGTAAATGCATTGAAGAATAATGTCTTATCCCGTGGATATGTCATTATGAGTTTGGTGTTATACCTGACACAAGAGTTCAGGTTTCTGAGGCTCCCCCAATGAATCATTATTTGCAGATGGAGCCTTTGGAAAGTGACTGGCTCTTGACAGTTCTGAGCATATGAAGAATTGATCTATTCTTTTCATTATAGTAGAATTTGTTTAGGGGTTAGGACATTGTTAGAAAAGTTAGTTTTCTTCTCCTTTATGGCTGACATTATCCACTGTCATGATGTTCTGCCTCACTGTAGGCTCAGGGACAGGAGGTAATTGACATGAACTGCAACTGATATAACTGTGACCCCAAATAAATCCTTTTTCCTCTGGAGCTTATTTTCCAGTTCCGGGATGGGACAGGGAACGTTACACATGTTATCTAAGGATGCTACCACAGAACTACCGTGCTGTCCTTCATCTTTCTGAATTTAAACTGATCAACATTTATTAACACAGAAAATTCCTTACAGGACTATGATTGTTCTCCTGACTAGACCAGAGAATGTAGCTCAGAAGCCTTTGAAATTGGCTGAAGTGAGGAGCTTGTAACATTTTGAAGCCCTGGAATACAGTAAGGGTTAGGTAACACACAAGTCTGCCGAGGTATCCTCAGTTTATAATGAAAACAAGAATGCAGACAGTGAAATCTGTGCTCATAGAGTTTTGGGTGGAAATGGAGATTGTCTTAGCAATTGAATTAGCCAATTCTTGCCTTCTAACAAAGAACTTATACATCTGTTTTTGCCTGAGACATTGTGAGAGGCTCTGTTTACAGGTGATAGTGGTGGTAGAGAAAATTGTTACACAGCCCAGCATTTGGATGGTGATATAGGTATTACAATTTTTTTCAGGTAGGTTTTCAGTGGAAATTGGGGGTAAATACACACACACACACATACATACATAGTACACATGGCTTTCTAAAAAAATGTAGTTTACAGAAAACAAATGCATTTAAATTTTTTTCAAGGATTATAGAGTGTGAAGTTGTTAGAGATTAGTTTCTTTAAAAGAAAGCCAAAGAAACTGAGATGCTTGGAGTGAAATCCCCGCCCTCCCCCCCCCCCCACGCAGGCTCACATGTTTTGAATACCTAGTCCCCAGCCAATGGCATTTTGGGAAGTTGTAAGTCTTTGGGAGGCAGAACCTTACTACAGGTGATGCTGAGACTATTTCTTAGTTGACATGACAAGATGTGATGCCCTGGCTGCCTGCTCTGTCATGCATTCCAGGCCAGGATGAGAATTCCCCTCGGAACTGTAAGCCAAGCCAAAATCTTCTAACTGCTTCTTGTTGGGTGAATACCCAAAAATGAGAAGGTAACTATGACAACCATTGTACAGAGACAATAGAAAGTTCCCTTGAAATTATCAATCAGCAAGTCTCCATCATTCACAGGCTCAAAAATGTAAAAACTTTCCCTAGAAAAGAGAGAACAGGGTATACTGTTTCCATAGGACCCTGCAGGAATTTGATTCTTTTCACCATATTTTTCCTTTCAGCTCCTCATAGGTGCTACAGATATAAATCAAGTGCCCATCTGATGTGGAATTTGCAAGTGTGGAAAAAATTCAAGAGTGGTGGGATCATGGAAACATGTACTCAGATTTCAAAGGATGGGCTGATATATAATGTAGAGTATGAGAAGATTCATGTCCCTGTAAGCAGCCTCAAAGAAAGCAATATGTGAAGTTCTGAGAAGGAAGTCACAGCTGTAATACAGACACAAAATTTAGACATATGGGGAACATTGATTATCTGCCAGGGGAAGTCATGGGTAGTGAGAAGAAATAGCCTGATGGAGAAGCCTTAGAGACTATAGGGACAGAGCTATATAAGCCCTTGGAGATCATATCATACCATGGCCTGACCCCAATTACAATCATCAAAATTGAGTTTAATGTTTGTTCAGTGGGCCCTTTGATCCAGCTCCTTCTGGTTATTATTTCTAATTTTTGGGATGATAATGTTCAGTATTTGTCATTGCATTTTGGAAGAATATTGACTTTCTTTTTCATTTATTTTTACAGGGTCTCACAGTGATGAGCTGGCTTTGCATCTCAGAGGAATTTTAGACTCTTTTTGTCTTGTTACTGTTGTTGTTTTGCTTTGTTTTTTGAAGTGGGTTTTCACTCTCTCTAGCTCAGTAGCCTCAGGGTGGTCTTGAACTTTCAGAGATCTCTCTACTTCTGCCTACTTAAGTGCTGGGATTAAAGGCATGCACCATCAGGCCCAGCTTTGTTATTTTGAAGACAGGATTTCACTCTTTAGTCCAGGCTGATTTGGATCTCCCCATGTAGTACTGACTGGCCTGAAACTTAATCTTTCTGGTCCAATATCCCCAGTACTGGGATTCCTGGACACTACACCTGGCTGACCTTGAACTTCTTAGTAGTGCTGAAAATAGACTAGACAAACTTTGTATTGGGAGTTATACCTTTGTTTTTGAGATCCAAGAATGAAATGCTGTGGTTTGTACCTTAAATGTTTCTCAATGCCCAATGTATTGGAAGCTTAGTACCAATGAGCTGCAGTCCAAATTGGCGCCTTTGGAAGGTATTTGGAAATAAACACTCTGAACTAATAAATTTGTTCATCTACTTATATATTGTTTCATAACTAAATAGATTTTTGGAAAAGAAATAAGTTAGAATAAGTTATATGTGTAAGCTTGTTTTCTGTGTCCTGACTGATGTGAGTAGAACAGTCTTTCTGCACCACATGCCTCCCTCCAGGATGCTTTGCATTGGCCCTGATCCAGAAAGAACATAGTCAAATGACAGTAGACTAAAACCTCAGATACTGCCAAAATCCATTTCTTGTTCTTTAATTGGGTTTGTTCAGAAATTTTGTCAGTATGATTTAAAGCTGAATAAACACATATGTACAATTTTTGTGTATTCATTAAAATATATTTAATAAAACAAACAAAAAGATTTTCAATGCCACATATATAGTATGCTGACTATATTCCTCCTGAAGTTTAATGAAGCAATGGATGGTAATTGATCTAACCATTCAAAGAAAACTGACGACTATATGAACAATGAAAATGATGTTAATCAGCTCAGTTGTTGGAATTTTTTCAGAATGTATATATAACACAAACATTATAGCAACATATTAAACATACAAATTGCTAGTGATTTACACCAGAAAATATCTGTAGAAATGTAAGAAAGTATGATCAACATAATATATTAAGTCTGAATTTCATGACTGCTTATAAAGCAAGTAGCTAAAGCAGGCCCTACCTTTTTCATTATAATAAGTAAATCCTGAGCAAGAATCTTATTTCTGGTGTATTTTATCTTATGATTTTACATTGCTGGAAATGAAGTGAATTTATTTAAGTTAGTTAGTTTTTACCATAATTTTTTCCTCTAGTATAGGAATGCATAAGTCAGATGATAATTTAGCTATACTTTTACTATTGTATAATTACTTTATGATAATTCCCTATTGTTAATGATATTCTAAACATACAACTAGAGAACTACTTGTGTTCATTTACCATTTAATGACACCATATTTTTAAAGTCTAACAATGGAATTATTTATTTTATTCTGTGCATGCTACTTTCTCTTCTTGATATACTTATGTTTTTCTCAACTTATGTTTTCATTTCATAAGTTGATGGCTATTTGTATTAAAGATGGAAGACAGATTATTTTTTATACCGCACATCTACAACTAAATGATGTAACTTGTATTTCTATTTATGTTAGTGAGTAAAGAAAATATTCCTTATTATAGAAATGTTTTATTCATTTATTTGCAGAGAGAGGAAAAAAGAGGGAAAGAGAGAGAGAGAGAGAGAGAGAGAGAGAGAGAGAGAGAGAGAGAGAGAGAGAAAGAAAAGAACATCAGGGCTTCTTGACGCTACAAACAAAACTCCAGATGCATGTGCCACTTTGTGCATCTGGCTTTATATGAATACTGGGAAATCAAATTTAGGCCATCAAGTTTTGCAAGCAAGTGCCTTTAACCATTGATCTATCTCTCCAGCCCAAGAATCTCTGTTTCTTTCCACACCTTTTTTATGTTAAGAATTCAACAGTTCCTGGTCATGGTATGCTGTGTACACGTTCGACCCTAACATTCTGGAGGATGAGGTAGGAGGATTATCTTGAGTTTGAAAACAGCTTTGGGCTACAGTGTGTGTTCCTAGTCAGACTGAACTAGAGTGACACCCTTCTTCTCTGTGAGATGGCACCAGGTCTAGTACATGGTGTCAAAGTGAAAACAATAAAAAAAAAAGACATGAACAAATAAAGCCAATGGTCATAGATAGGAACAGGATAGAGGACACATGGAGATTGCTTAATATTAATTTTGGCAGGCTTTTTGAATTTAAAAAGAATGTTTGTAACAGATTTCGACATACTGAGTTAAAGTGTTCTCATGATTGCAAAGTGATACCATGACATTATGAGATTGGACCACTCTGTTCTTTAATACAGTAATGCTGAATGTTGAAGAAAAAATAAAGTATAAATAGCCAGTTTTCTTCCACTTATGCAATATTTCATTCATTCAAGCAATCAATTTATGTCAAACAACTATATGGAGAATTGTTCAGTAAGGTGATAATCACATAGCTTCCAAGTATAATGCAGAGATTTCTTCTTAATTACCCTGGGAAAATCTATCACTAACATCGATAAATCAGATATAGTCCTGATTTCATTATCAAAGCATTCCCAACAGTCAGTAGAGGGATCTCCCTTCCCTGTGAATAATGGCGAGAGTCCCATCAAGCTCTGTCTGCGTAGAAATTGGCATTTTGCATAGTTATAGCTATAGCCTAGTAGGTAAGAGACCTGAACTTTGCCCAGTGGGCTACATCTAGAGGATGGATTCACTTCATCTCACAGTAAGCCTCTGGGGAGCTGTAGCTGAGAACCATCTTGGGAGGTCATGAATTAATAGAAAAAAAAATGCCATTATAAGAGAAAGAAACAAAAGACTTAAAGCTGGGTGTGGTGGCTCATGCCTTTAAGGGCTAGAGTGAGACCATACTTCAAAAAACCAAAATAAATATATAAATAAATAAATGACTTAAAATGAGGAACAGAATAAGTCAAATCATCCACATTTTCAGATTATAGTTCTATACATTGTCAAGCCTAACATCTTCACTAAACATTATTATAACTAATAAGCAGATTCAACACAGCAGCAGAATATACTATGAATATATAAATTATTATATTTGAAAATATATTTTACTATTTATGAGAGAGAGAGAGACAGATAAAAACAGAGAGACATTGGTCATGCCAGGGCAGTTAGCCTTTGCAAATAAACTCCAGACACATTTGTCACTTTGTGCATCTGGCTTTACATGGTACTGGGGAATTGAACTTTAATCCTTTGACTTTGCCAACAAGCATCTATACCACCAAACTATCTCTACAGCCCAATTAGTATCCTTCCTGTACCTCAATGATTATTTTTCAAGATAGAAATCAGGCAAATAAACTTTTCTTACTAGTCACAAAACAAGGATCCTATGAATAAACATTAATCGTTTGAAAAGCTTCTATATGAAAATATTTAAAGCTATTTAAGGAAGTTCAAGAAGAACTTGACTTTCCTGGATTGGAAAAATTATTATTTTTAAAATTCTCTTTACAACCTTAAGTGATCTGTAGGTGCAATGCAATCTCATTAAAATATCAATTGTGGGCTGGAGAGATGGCTTAGCGGTTAAGCACTTGCCTGTGAAGCCTAAGGACCCCGGTTCGAGGCTCGGTTCTCCAGGTCCCACGTTAGCCAGATTCACAAGGGGGCGCACGCGTCTGGAGTTCGTTTGCAGAGGCTGGAAGCCCTGGCGCGCCCATTCTTTCTCCCTCTATCTGTCTTTCTCTCTATGTCTGTCACTCTCAAATAAATAAATAAATAAATAAATAAATAAATAAATAAATAAATAAAATTAAAAAAAAGAAAAAAAATAAGTAAAATATCAATTGTATTCTTCACAAAAGAACTAGAAAATAAACAGTAAAATTTATATATAATCCCTCAAGACCATATGCTTCTAAAAACATTGAGCAAAATGGGCAAGTCTGGAGGATTTAGAAAGCAAATGTTTTGGCTAGAGAGGTGCCTTAGTGGGTAAGGCACTTATCTGCAAAGTCTAAGGACCCAGGTTTGATTACTCTGTACCCAGGTAAAGCCAGATGCACAAAGTGGCACTTGTATCTGCAGTTTATAGGCACTGGTTAGAGGACCTGGTGAACCCATTCTCTCTCTTTCTATCTCTCTTCTACTCTCTGTATTTCTGTTTGCATATATGTGTGTGAGTGTGTGTGTGTGTGTGTGTGTGTGTGTGTGTGTGTGTGTGTGTGTAGACTTTTTTTTCATTCAAATGTTTTGCATGACCCCACTAAACATGGGGTTTCCACCCTCACTGTGCCCCACCAGGCTAATAGAAAATAAGACACCAGTTTTGTCTCTCAGCAATAGAACAATGCTCTCACAAGCCAACCCTCACTTGCTTGTAAGTTGATCAAATTGAAATTTCATCATTTGATCATAACGTATGTATCTTCCCTTTCTCCTATATTACAGTATACTCATAAGGCAGAACATTTGTGAATTTCAGGTAAATGGGAGCTCTCAGTGCTACTGTGTCACCAGGTAAATTTTAGTGAATATCACAACAACGCAATACCAGAAAGGACACATTTCACTCAGATCTCTCAGGAATGAAGGTTTTTACTACACAAGCTCAAGAAATATGTACAAGTGAACTACTGTTATAGCATAAGACCATATAGATGGGTAATATAAAAACATTCCACTTACCTAAAGAGCTTTGTCCAGTCACAGGGCAAGTGCTGTGCTAAGTGAATATATCCCCTCTGTTTTGCATACATTTGCATATTTTAACTATTTGTTTTCTCAACTCTTCAATGCTATGTCTGTAGTTTCAGTAGTTAGTTTTCTTAGAAAAATATTTCTATTTGTATAAGTTTTATTGAAGAAAATATTGACTCTCATGAGAATTTTGCTGATGGTAATTATACAAATATATCTCATCAGTAAGACCACCATAACTTAGGTTAGAAAATCAAAGTGAGGAGATGACATAGCAGATACAGGCGCTTGCTTGCAATCCTGATGACCTGGTTCAATTCTCCAGTACCCAAGTAAAGCTAGATTCTCAAACTGGTGCAAGGCACTAGAGTTCATTTGAAGCACTAGCAGATCCTGGCAGGCCCACTCTCTCATTCTCATTTATTCTTTCTCTCTCTATCTCTCTCAAATAAATATTTTTTTAAATTTATTTTTATTTACTTGAGAGTGACAGACAGAGAGAGAAAGAGTGAGAGAGAGAGAGAGAGGGAGAGAAAAAAAGAGAGAGAAGAGTGTGCCACGGCCTCATCACTGCAAACCAGGTCCAGATGCATGCACCGCCTTGTGCATCTGGCTTACATGGGTTCTGGGGAATAGAGCATCAAACCAGGGTCTTAAGGCTGCACAGGCAAGCACTTAACTGCTAAGCCATCTCTCCAGCTGCTCCAACAAGTAATTTTTTAAAAACCTATGGAAGCCCAGGGGTTTATCCATGGAATAATATAATTGATATTGTCTCATAGAAGAGCCTGAGTTAGTCAGGTTTCTACTTCTATTTCATACACATACACAAACTAAAACACAGATTAAACAAATAAACTAAAAAACAAGCACACACACACAAAGTGTAAAGAAAGATATAATTGATTTTTCTGTCCATTTCTTCAGTGTCATTGTTTCTGGTTCAGGGGAAAGGCAGAGCATTTTTGTTTTTTTTTAATCTCATATGGTTCAGAAAAAAAAAAAAAAAAAAGAAGGGGAAAAAAGTATCCTTCCATGGGACACCACCAATAGCCTTATTCTTCCAAATGAGTCCCACTTCAGAAGCTTACACTCTTATAAAAGCCATGAAGCTATAAACTCATTACTTGTTTAACATATCCATGTAGCTAGGCACCTCATGTTCCAATCAATTCCCAAGGGCACCACTTACGAAGAAGACTATTTGCGGAAGAAACTTGAAGCTCATTAGCTTTTCGGGGACAATTTTGATTCATATGACAAAACAAACAATTTCTAATTGCCCTAATTTCTTATCCAGTCCCCTTTTAACTTCAGTATTAACTTCACACGAATATTTTTAATCCATTAAACTTCACTAAGTAAATTATATGCCAGTTCTTTTTGGCACTGGAATCATGATTATCAAAATATATATAAAAAAATTAAAGGCTTTTAACTGAGGTAGAGTGGAAGGTCATTACAAACATCAGGCAATGCCAAATCAAAGATACACATATTTTGTAAGAAGGCTGTCATTATTGATTCCTCAACTTTAGCTCCAATTATAGACTCAAAAATGAACTCAATTTAATAACTGAAACTTATATTAAAAGAAAGATGTTCAATAGGAGAGTGCATATGAAGATAAATATTAAAGGCATTGTGCTTTACTTATTTCATAAAAGGAAAATGAACAGTGGGTCAGTGAAGATATTTTAAAGAAAAATGGATTGTTAAATCACTGATTTCTATGTTTTCATTAAATGTTACAAAACTTATGAAAAGTATATTAAAATGTATGAAAATTAAATCTTTTGTTAAATTTATTTGAATAGTAATATATAAATACGATGGTAGATTCAAATGCAACATCTTTGAAATTAACTGGTATTTCCAGAACCAGAATGATTTCATAATTTCACTGTTAGAAATTATTTTTCTCTTTACTTAATTATATTATTAATACTTTATTATTTCCCTTTAAAATGAGAAAAAAAAGCCATATGTACATTTGTACTATTCCTGAATATATTAGTTTGGGTGCCTTAATATTTTTCCAAGTCTGGCCTTAACTGGCTTACAAGTTAAGGTGTTTGCCAGTAAAGCCAAAGAACCCAGGTTTGATTCTCTAGGACCAATGGAAGTCAGATGCACAAGGTAGTGCATATGTCTGGAGTACTTTGCAGTGGCTGGAGGCCAAGATATGCCCATTCTCTCTCTCTTTCTCTCTCTGTATCATAAATAAATGAAAATAAAATATTTTTTAAATTATCTAAATTCAAATATATTTGTTAAGGCATCACGAGAAAGAGTAGTTAAGTAGAATCTGTAGAAGCAACTCTTTGGGTATAGGTCCATGATAAAGTACTTATTTACCATATAGGAGATATGTAGCATGTAGGGCTTGATTCCCAGCACTACAGAAAATAAATAAATTTAAAATTTATGAAAGATGTGTATATGCAATGAACTTCCTGTACTCGTCCCCAGAGTCTGAATGAAAATGGAGTAACTTAAACCAAGGTTTCATGACATATAGCCAGTTGTTAGTCTGGAATTCTGAGACACTAGTAGAAATGACAACTGCCCAAGTCACTCACTCTCTCTATCCACCCCATGCCTTTCCTGTACAGAAAGCCAACCTCCTCTGCTCAGCTCATGGAAACTCACTTTGTTTTAGGCAACGAAGTATGGTGTGATTCCACAATCTTAAATAAAAGCCAATTAAGACTTTTCAGACAAAATTTGTTGAATTTTTGGCTTTTGACAGAGGAAAAACAACATAAGGTTATGTGTAAGCAAGTCCGGAGTTTCATCTGAAAACACAGTGAGTTGGCAGTCATAGGACAAGACTATGCCAGGGTCATATGGAAACATTATGTAGCGAATCATTTGCTCAGCAACAAGGGAAAAGAAAGATTTATCTACCATGCTTTTACTTGTATTGTGTTGGACAGATTGAACCTCCATGACTATGGGGAATTTGAGGAAAAAAAAAACCTTGAAATATGAATTATAATGTTAGGAGGTGTCAAACGGTAGAACAGTGAAGTTAGAGGAATTTGCCATATGAGTCTGACTATGCAGTAGAGCTGTATTGCACATCCTTCCAAAAGCAGGAACTGAGCTCTGTGAATATCTTTCTACAGGGCCTGCACAAACCTCCTCTTCCTTGACTACAAATGGCCACGTTATTTGTGATGCCTTGTACAAAATGAAAATATGGGCCCCTCTCAAAATAAATAGTAAGAATTCCTGAGATGCATAGAAGAGCAACAGAATATATAAGCAAAGGCAGGTGGTGCTAGGCTTGCATAGGCCTCACATGCCTGGGACAGCTGGTCCATGTCCTGTGTGGAGGAGGTAGTGGTGGTGCTGGGTGATCTTCCTGGTGGCTCAGCAGCAGCATTCGTGGAAAGCCATGGCCTGCAAAGGTAGAGAAGCCCTGTGATGCAGCGGTTGCTCTGTTAAATGTTTTCATGTGGGATGTCCTTGTAAGATGGGTGGAAAGTAAAGTTCACACCTTTCTATTAGTAATGAAACATTAACCCTATGAGGCAGTATTAAAGCATTTATGCATTGGATTTCCAGGCAGCAAAGGCACACACACACACACACACACACACACACACACACACACACACACATGCATACATACAACACATACAATTTCTTCAAATTTATTTTAGTCTGTCTTGTTTTGAAGTACTTTGTCAGACAATGTCAGTTACCTGGTACTGAAAACTTAGGCAAAATCTTATGGTAGGAGAGGTCATGCACACTAAGGGAATAGCTCCTGCTGCTGACTGGCTAAATGCAGATATTATTCCCATCAGTCTACCCTGTAAGAACATTTCTTTATGTTTATACTTGTATATTTGTGGTACTCTCACTTTTTGTTAAAAAAAAAAAAGTTTAATGGGATCTAGGCAGTTAATGTACTTACCTGTGAAGCCTGAGGACCCAGGTTCAACTCCCTAGGGCCTACTTAAGCCAGATGCAAATGGGGGTGCATGCATCTGGGATTCCTTTGCTGTGGCTGGAAGGCTTGGTACCCCCTTCTCTCTCTTTCTCCCTTGCTACCCTTCCATTTCTTTCTCATAAATAAAAATTTTAAATGTAAAACAGTTTAAGAAAATAAAGAAATAGGGCTGGAGAGATGGCTTAGCGGTTAAGCGCTTGCCTGTGAAGCCTAAGGACCCTGGTTCTAGGCTCAATTCCCCAGGACCCATGTTAGTCAGATGCACAAGGGGGCACACATGTCTGGAGTTCGTTTGCAGTGGCTGGAAGCCCTGGGGGCCCATTCTCTATCTCTCTCTATATGCCACTTTCTCTCTTTGTCTGTCACTCTCAAATAAATAAATAAAAATATATAAAAAAAACAAATAAATAAATAAAAAATTAAGACCATTTGTCTTAAGTTCTCACCATGTTTACATGTTGATACAACGTCCCCTTTATACCAAACATTATGCTTTCACCTGTTCTGTCACCAGCATTTTCCATTTTTAATCCTGTTCAATTTGCTCAGAAGATATTTCTAATATACTATAAAGTGGCAACCCCTTAATATTTATGTTATAGTATGTTGGATGAATTTGCATCAATTGGCCTTTACATAAATAAAAGTAAACATGAGAAACAATCAATGAATATATTATAGGCACCAGGCTTTACACCTTGTGCATCTGGCTTATGTGCATCCTGGGAAATAGATCCTAGGTCCTTTGCCTTTTCAAGCAAGAGTCTTAACTGCAAGCCATCTCTACGGCCCCATTATTTTTAACATGACAAAATCTTTTGTTCAAGACTATAATCTTTACAATTAAAACAAGTTTTTCAGCACAAACTATATTATACATAACAATAAAATAGACTGAAGAAAATATGATGTCAAACATCACATACATACACATACATCTATCATATACATTCCATCTATTTAAAATGTATTAAGTATTATGGTGACAATAGTCTCCAGACCAACTGACATAGCCTAAAATAAGAAGCATATAGTGATTTTATTTTAGGTAAATATTAAAACAAAAATATGTTACTTCCCTTTTCCCTGCTGTGAATGAAAATCATTATCATATTAGTATTAACATTAAAATGTTTCTGATTCCTGATTACAAATTCCCATATTTTATCTCTAGATGTCCATAGAAATTAAAAAAAAAAAAAACTCTTCTCTAGTAATTTCTGAATATCCTTCAAGGTCGTTTTATGTGTAGACAAGGTCCATGTCCTGTCACACTTATAGAGTAGGTCACAACATGCTCTAGTCCCTCTTGGCATCTGCTCTGCAGGACATCCATGACCCTGTCCCTGAAAGCCCAGCTGATCTCATAAACACTAATAACTGTACAAAGGCCTGCATATCTTTGCATAATGCTGGTACTTATTATGAACACACAAGAATGTCTTTTGATATGTAAGCATACTCAATACGTATGTCCATGCCCTGCTGGGCTTATCCAAAGTGGACCAAGGATCATAGTCAACATATGGGGTAAAGCAGAGATTTCAAGAATGTAATATGGTGAAAAACTACTTTGGTTCTGCTCGCATCAGTTTCATTATGAATTTATGTTGAGTCAATCTAGCAATATTGTCTTCTTGCTTTCCCCCAGAATAAGCATTACTGATAGGGATGCCTTAAAATTAGCCATTAGAAGTTTTGTGATGTCAAAATTTGATCACTGTACTTGATCAGGGAATGCTGCAAAAATAGGATAATTTGCATATGATGAGATCTGATGCACATGGCTCAATTCTATAGTGTTTGATGTTTGGGAGGCTGAGATGGGAAGATCACTTGAGCCCAGAATTTTATGAAGAGTCTGGGCAACATAAGAAGACCCTCATATCAAAATGAAATATAGAATAAAAATTGTTAAGGAAGGTCACATTCCACTTTAAAGTTGTTTGAATATTTTATGTTATCCTGTAGAATTAAATGTTGATGCCAAGCTACTATTGCTATATATTTAAGTTTACATAAATTTAAAAATCCTAGGACAAACTGAAACCTATTATGATTTGAATGTACAATGTCCCTGGCAGGTTCAAGTGCTTGAACATGTAGACCTGCATTGATAGTGCTGTGTGTGGGAAGGCTGTAGAACCATTAGAAGATGGAGCTGGAAGAAATGGGTTGTAGAGGACTTTGGGTTTTACAATGCAAGTCCTACTTCATGTTAACTCTGGTTCCTGACTTTGGATGCAGTGTGACCAACCAGTCACTGTACTTTCTCACCATGATGGAGTCCACCACATGGAGCTATGAACTGAAATTAGCCCTTGCTGTCAGCTATGTGTCCACAACAATGCAAGAAGTAACCAATGTGTTTATCAAGGTTTAATTTAGCTGAATAGTCTTCAGTGATTATAAATAACAGCAAAATGGTGCTATGTAAGGAGAAATAGTCTAAACTACAACAGCAAACTCAACTATGTACTTTATTCAAAGGGGTGTAAACTATGCCACAATCCTCCTTTCATTTATATGCCATTGTGGAGTTGAGACAAGAGTGAAAATAAATAAAACATTGTTCTCTTGTTTTCTTATTTAATCTTTCTACTTTGCATTTATTTATCTATTTGAGAAAGAGAAAGAAATTATGAAGGGGGGTGAGGGAGAGAGAGAATGGGTGTACCAGTGACCGTAGCCACTACAAATGAAATCCAGATGCATGTGCCACCTTCTGTATCTGGCTTTACATGGGTACCACCAAAAAATCTCTCCAGGCCAGTATCTTTTTAATTTTTTTTAAATTATTTATTTGCAAGGGGGGAGGAGAGGGAGAGAGAGAGAGAGACAGGGAGACAGAATATGATTGGCTAGCCAGGACCTCTTGCCACTGCAAATGAAACCCATACGCCTGTATCACGTCGTCCAGCTGCATTTACATGGGTACTAGGAAATAGAACTCAGACCATCAGGTTTTTCAAGCAAGTACCTTTAATCACTGAGTGGCCTAATTGCATGATGCATTATTCCACAGCAGCTGAATAAGGTAATGCTTGTTCTGGACAGAACCTTTTCCTTGAGTTAACCTAAATTTCTAGTTCACAACAAAGTGTTGTAGAAATCCAAGCATCTTTTTCTTCATGTATAAGCTCAGCTTTAGATCCTAGTTTTATGGTAGGGGAAAGTACAAAACAAAGCACAACCAAACAAAAGTGAAAATACCTAATGTGGGCATTATTTAGGGTTAATTTATGCTATTACCAAGTATTTCTAAATGTAATAAAGATTATGGGGAAAAAAAACACATGAAAGATATTTAAATTACATCATCTCAATCACTAGCCCTGAAAGCTTGTAGTGATCTTGATTAAATAATAAGGAAATGATGCTTATTTATCTTCCATTAATTTCACAGGGTTGGAGAGGATCTTGTGCTTTAGTGTTATACCTATTAGTTCTCAGATTGACAGAGGCTCACACTTGGATTTAGCTCTTAATAATTTTTTGGCACTGAACATCAGCTTCTCTTTTCTACATTTCAAGTTCTTAAAATGACAATTATATACAATGTTGCCTATCTTATAGGACATTTGAAAATGGGAAGGGAAATTCATTATGAGAAAATCTGGCTGTGAAAGAAAAAAGTCAATGGAAACTTTTATTTTTCTTCCTGGTCTTCATTTTGAATTTTTACTTCAGTACACTCAAGACAAGCTCAGTGAAATGCATACCCTTCTAGTACGAGGGTGAGAATTACCAGAGCTCCAAATGGGGACAGACTGGAACATGGGCAGAGTGCAGCCAGCCGCAATAATTTTGTTAGAGTTTCTATACCAGTCATTTGACGTTTTTTGTGTGTAAGTTACAGTGCTCTACATTTACATTTATTTAATTAGTTTACAAGGTTTTATTATATTTGCTGTTTGAAAAACAAAACTAAACCTTTTCAGGAATGAAAAAATGTGCATCTATTTCTATTATAGTCTATTTATTCAGTGTGACCTGCATCACTACTTGTAAGGATGTTCAATTAAACTTATTATCAAATTTTATATATGTTGTAAAAGTCTGCATTAAGGTTACAGAGGTTGGGGAATCACCATGAGTGCAAGACCAGACTGAAACTACACACTGAATTCCAGGCAAGCCTGTGCTAGAGTGAGACCTTACCTAAAAAAAATTAAAAAAAATAAAAATCCACATCATTCATAAATCCTTTTGTACAACATGATTGTCTTAAACAAGATCTACACAACTTTATATGTGAAAAGAAAAAAGCCCAAGGTAAGAACTTGAATTGCCTACTACAGTTTGCTATCCAAATTGCCAACAATCTTGTCTGTACTGATTATCCATTTATCTTGTCCTCAGTTTCCATAATTACACTCACTTTGGATTCATCAACTTATTTCTCAAAGATGTCAGAGTACATTCTGCAGGAGAATTAGAAGAAATACATACACTTCATTTTATAAAATGGAATTTTTATAAAATTACCACATTAGCATGAAGGAAAAAAAAACATAACATTTTCAATCATCATAATATTCTTCTGACTTGCCATTCATGCTTCTTGAGTCCTTTTGATCCATTGGAGCCCACACCTTTCTAGTAGTTCTAGATCACTTTATCATCTACTGTCTCCTCCAGCATCCATGTGATTACTGCCTGATTTTACAAAGAAGTTAGATTAGGATGTGGGCTAAATCAAAGCATCAGATATGCAGGGTATGTGGCAATATCAATTATCACAGCTAGCAACTTTATTTTATAGACAATGTTCCCATTGATTGTATGAAGGAAAAATTAAAACTATTATATTAACACAAAATTTTATGGGGTTGAAGATATGGCTTAGAGTTTTAAGGTACTTGCCTGCAAAGCCTAAGGACTTAAGTTTGAGTCCCAGTACTCACATAAGCCAGATGCACAAAATGGTTTATGCTTCTGGAATTAATATTCAGTGGTAAGAGGACTTGCTATGCCCATTCTCTCTCTCTCTCTCTCTCTCTCTCTCTCTCTCTCTCTCTCTCTCTCTCTCTGTCTCTTCAATAAAAAAATAAATAAAAATTGAAAATTTAAGCTCAAAAGATTGCAACATTGCTAGTACTTTATGTGTGTGTGTGTTTGTGTGTGTGTGTGTGTGTGTGTGTGTGTGTGTGTGTTTCCTTGAAAGCCACACTGGAATGGTGCTTACATTACTAAATGTCAGTAACTGTTAAAGGAATACCTGTTGACATCTCATATTTACCTTCTTGACTTCACAAGCATCCGTAGAGCATGAGCATGCACTGCTTAAACTTGATTCTGAAGCAGCTTTCAGCCCCCCACACTGACTCTCTCTACCCCCTCTCATAAATAAATATGTTTTTAAAAATTTTTTAAGAGGCACAAGTGTGTGGCATTCAGTTTGTAATGATAGGCACACAGACAAACACATAAACATAAATATTTTTAAGTTTTTTTTTTTTTTTAAGAACATGTCAAATCTAATAGTCACTGTAGTAATATCCTCTGTGGACAAGAAATGGAAACAACATAAGTGTGCATCAACTGGTGAATGAGTACTGAACATATGCTATGTATTTAAAATGGAATATTATTCCATCAATTCAAAATTATTATTCCTGTCAATTGTGGTCAGATGTATAAACTTGTGATATATTAGATTGTGTGAAATAACTCAGACACATGAAGACAAATTCTATGTGATCTCATTAAACTGGTTTCTAAAGATACTCTCATAAACACAAAGTAGAACATTGGTTACCAGAACCCGAGAAGATGGGAGAGAAGAAATTGTGTGGGACATCAGTCAAAGAATACAAAATTATCTAGGATGAGCTTGGGAGTTGTCCTATCATAGGTAACTACAGATAGTTTTTTTTTTTTTTTTTCTTTTCAAAGTAGGCTCTTGCTTTATCTAGCCCAGGCTGACCTGGAATTCACTATGTAATCTCAGGCTGGCCTCAAACTCACAGGGATCCTCTTATGTCTGCATCCTGAACCGTGGTATTAAAGGTGTGCACCACCATGCCTGGAATACTGTAATTTTTAAATAGCTAAAAGAACAAACTTTGAAAAAAAGCAGGAATGTTATTTTAGAGGATGGACTTATGCATATTCAGATTCAATCATGTATCAAAACATACATGTATCAATCCTAATGATGTTTAAGCATCCATATAATTCAAGGTCTTTTAACTGAATCATAATACCAACCCCTCCTCCCCAGGAAAATCATAATGACACATAATAAACACTCAATCTGCAAAAGATGATACTGGGCATAGCAAAGAAATATTCAACAAATACAGAATTTAGACAGGACAAACATCAAACTCTGTAGTTTCAAGTCCCACATTTCTAGCCAGTGAATAGTTCTCAAGTCCAATAACTCTCACCAGCAACAAGTCTCTGGAATTCCAATTCTGGGCCTCCAGCTAGGTTACTTACAGCCCTGGAAAACTTCATTCATGGCTGGTAGCTCTCCTTTGCAGCCGTTTCTTGGTCCCAGCATCAGGACTGCAACCCAGGTCCATCCTCAAGGCTCCATCGGGTCTCCATGCAAGCATCTAGCAAATCTGCTTCACACCACCCATGGTCGTTTCCAAAACACAAGATCATGCTACAAATTCAATGACCCTATCTTTCCTGCAATTTTTACACTCCATAACATCAGATGGGGTGCCAATTTATTAATCCAGGGGGGAATAAAAACAAACTTTGAAAATCAGTAGTCTTTGAGCATTCAGGCCCCTTCAAAAGAGTCTATCTTCTTCTTATTGCTCCAACCTAAAAGGAAGAAATTTTTCCTATACTTGCAGATCAGTGGAAGCCAGAAGAAAGGGAATTATGGTGGTTTGATTATGGTGTTCCTCATAAACTTAGATATCCTTAATGCTAGATCCTCACATGATGGAGATTTGAGAATTAATGCCTCCTAGAGGCAGTGTATTGTTGGGGTGGGCTTATGGGTATTTTAGCCAGTTTTCCCTTGCCAGTGTTTGGCACACTCTCCTGTTTCTGTTGTCCATCTGATGTTGGCCAGGAGGTGATGTCCACCCTCTGCTCATGCCATCATTTTCCCTGCCATCATGGAGCTTCCTCTCAAGTCTGTAAACCAAAGTAAATCCTCTTTTTTTAAACTTTTACTACCTGAAAAATAGTCCTTGATTTGAATTTAATATATTCTACTAAGACCTAATTTTTTTTTAAAAAAAATATCTCCTAAAACACTTCTGAGGAGCCAAATGGTGCTCATTTTGGTTTTGAATATTCAACCAACTTTGACAACCAAATGACCTTGACCCTCTGCGACTACCTTAAACTAGCCTCCTGTCTCTAATTTATGACTAATTCCCTCATGAATACATTCATTAACTTACTGCTCTTCTCATATTTTCTTCTCACCTGACCTTGTCTACTTACTAAATGGTCCTTATATTTTTCTTAATCCACATTTATAGGTAATAAACGCAAAGGATTCTAGTTTACATGAATGATCACAGTCCCAAAGCATGAACTTCACATTACCCAAAAACACCAAAGTCTGGCTGACCATGTTTACTGTCCCATGCCACCTGGATACAGAATTTCACGAGTAAAACTTTTAGAGATCAAGGACTCTGATTAATTACTTTCACCTATGTTATAAAATCCTTTAGCTATTACAATTGATATTTTTATTGTACAAATTCCTGAAATACAGTTTAAAAAGTCAATATATGTAAAATCATATATATCTCAATCTATTAAAGATTTAAAGATTGTAAGATGTTAAATAACACAGTAATGGTTCAGTTTATAGGATATAGAATGTTGTTTTAGTCCAGCTGAAGGACTATTTTTCAGTCATCTAGTGTTGAGAACTATCATTACACCGCTGTGGTGTACTGCTATAGTGCTTTTACCTAACTGCCCTTCAGCTTCCTCATTATTTTGTCCAGCCTGTTTGTTGTATTTACCATTCTATGTCCAAATTAATGTGCTTTCTGTTTTAATTTTTACTTAGTTATGAGAGAGAGATAGAGATGGAGATACAGAGAGAGAACATGTGCCCAACACGACCAACAGCCACTTAAAATGAACTCCAGATGCATGTGCCACTTTGTGCACATATATTGGTCATTTTCCCCCAGTCGCCCATGTAGCACCTTCTGGCACTAGACACACTGACTGTCTGGGGACTGACTCTCTTCCAGCTTCCAGACATGCCGTTCCATTTTACGTTTCAACAACATAAGGTGCAGTAGGGTCTTACCACTAACTTTGGTGGGTCATCAAGTACTCTGACAGAAGTCTGTCTTTCTTTTAGTTAACCTTGTAGGTCTCTCTGATCAAAAGCTCATTGTGGATGATAGCCATATGCTGGTACTGGGAGTTACAGGTCAGTGCCCACTAAGAAAAGGAAGAAAAAGATAACTAATATAAAAGAGTTAGAAGACTGGGGGGGTGGGGGTAGGAGAGAATCTGTAGAAGATTGAAGTCTGTATTCATCATACCCTCTCCAGTGTCTGGTGGCTCAGGAGTTCCCTCTAAGGGCCTGGTGAAGGTTCCGCCATTTGGTCTGCCTTTTAGGATGTAGAATTTTATGGTAGCATTGCCACTGGGGTCTAGATTTGTGTTTCCCACTCCCTCCCTTGTCCTCCCCTCTTTCCCCTCCCATCCTATTGCCTAGTCCATGAGATGCTTTCTGGGTATGTAAGGCATCATGGATAGTTTCAGGTTATGTGCTGTGGATGAGTGAGACTATGTGGCAATTTGTGTGTTTGTGTGTGTGTGTGTGTGTGATTGGTTAAGTTAACTGAGAATGGTCTGTTCCAGGTTTGACCATTTTTTCCTCAAATTTCATTGTGCCATTTTTTCTTACTGCTGTATGAAATTCCAATGTGTAGATATACCACATCTTACTTATCAATTCTAGTGATGGACATCTGGGTTGATTCCAGCTCTTAACTATTACGAATTGAGCCACTACAAACATGGTTGAGCATCTCTCTCTGGCCTGTGGTTTGAAGGATTTAGGGTAGATGCCCAGTAAGGGAATAACTGGGTGTGTTGGTATCTCTATAGTCAGCTTTTTCAGGAGTCTCCATATTGCTTTCCAAAGTGGTTGTACCATCTACATTCCCACCAACAGTGGATGAGTGTTCTTAGTTCTCCACATCCTCACAGCATTTATTTTCATTTCATTTTTTGATGTTTTCTATCCTTATTGGGGTAAGGTGGAATCTCATAGTTGTTTTCATCTTAATTTCCCTGATGATTAGGGATGATGAACATTTTCTTATGTGTGTGTTTGTCATTTGTATTTCTTCCTATGTGAACTGCCTGTTCAACTCTTTGCCCCATTTTGTGAGTCAGCTGTTTGACTTCTTACTGTTTAGGTTTTTGAGTTCTTTGTAGATTCTAGAGATTAGGCCTCTATCAGTTGAATAACCTACAAATATTTTCTCCCATTCTGTGGGTAACCTATTGGCTTTGCCTATTGTATACTTGTCTGCAAAGAAACTCTTCAGCTTCATGTAATCCCATTGGTTGAGTGACTGTTTAAGAGCATGAGCTACTGGGGTTTTGTTCAGGAATTCCTTTTCCATTCCTATATCATGGAAATTACTTCCTATATTTTCTACCAGTAGTAGTCGAGTTTCAGGTCTTATATTGATATCTTTGATTCATTTGGACTTGAGTGTTAGTACATGACGAAATGTGTTGAACAACTTTTAATTTCCTGCATATGGTTATCCAGTTTGTTCAGCACCATTTCTTGAAGATGCTGTCTTTTTTCCAGCCTATATTGTTAGGGCCTTTGTCAAATATCAAGTTGCTGTAGTTGCTTGACCAAAAGTCCAGGTCCTTAAGTCTATTCCATTGGTCTATACTCCTGTTTTTATGCCAGTACCATGTTATTTTTATTACTATGGCTTTGTAATATAGATTTAGATCAGGTATGATGATGCCACCAGAGGTATTTCTTTTGCTGAGGATATGTTTGTATATGCTAGTCTTTCTTCCTTTCCATGTGTAATTTGAGATCATTTTTATTTCTATCTCTGTGAAGAACACAATAAGGATTTTAATTAAAATTTCATTAAATCTGTATATTGCCTTTGGTAGGATTGCAATCTTCACAATGTTAATTCTGCCTATCCAGGAGCATAGGAGGTCTTTACATTTTCTCAAGTCCTCCTCAATTTCATTTTTGAGTGTTTTTATGTTTTTGTTGTATAGGTCTTTCACTTCCTTGGTTACTGTTATTCCAAGGTATTATTGTTGTTGTTGTTGTTGTTGTTGCTATCGAAAATGGGACCACGTCCCTTATTTCTTTCTCTGTATCTTTGTCATTTGCATATAGAATGGCTACTGATTTTTGTGCATCAGTTTTGTATCCTGTTACTTTGCTATAGGAGTTAATTACCTTCAGATGTTTTGGGATGGGGACTCTCGGGTATCTTACATATACAATCATGTCATCAGTGAATAGAGCTAATTTAACTTCTTCCTTTCCAAATTGTATCCCTTTTATTTCCTACTCCTGTCTTATTGCTTGAGCTAGGACATCCAGTACTATAATGAAAAGCAGATATGAGAGTGGACAACCCTGTCTTGTTCCTGATTTTAATGGGAATTCCTCCAATCTCTCTCCATTAAGTATTATTTGGAACTCAGGAGCTTTGTAAATTACCTTTATTATGTTAAGATATGAACCAACGATGCCAATTCTCTCCTGTGTTTTGATCATGAAGTGATGTTGCATTTTGTCAAAGGCCATTTCTACAACTATTGATCGTGTGGTTTTTGTGTTTATCCTCATTTATGTGGTGTATTACATTGACAGATTTCCATATGTTGAAACACCCCTGTGTTCCTGGTATGAACCCCACTTGGTCAAGGTGGATAATGCTTATGATGTGTTGTTGGATTTGGTTTGCGAGGATTTTGTTCAGGATCTTTGCATCTAAGTTCATCAGGGAAATAGGCCTGTAGTTTTCTTTTCTTTTGGCATCTCTGCCTGGTTTTGGAACTAGGGTGATACTAGCTTCATAAAAGGAGTTGCATAGCTTTTGCTGTTCTCCAATTGTGTGGCACAGTTTGAGGAAGATTGGTTTGAGTTCTTCTATGAAGGTTTGATAGAATTCTGCTGAGAAGACATCTGGTGCTGGACTCTTCTTTTTGGGGAGATTTCTTATTACTTTTAAAATCTCCATGAGTGTGATAAGTTCATTGAGGTGATTAATCTGCTCTGAGTTTAGCTTTGATAGATGGTGTACATCCAGGAATTTATCCATGTCCTCCATATTATCCAGTTTTGTGGAATAGAGGTTTTTTTTTTTATGTTTTTAGCTAGAAAACTTTAATTAAGTTAAATTTACTGGCACAGAGACTGGCTTTAGGTTACTAAAGCTGCTATTGTCAAACACATTAGCACTCTTAAAGGAAGATGGTCCAATTGCTTCACCATGGAAGTATGAATGTAGTGATCTCCCCTTTTTCATTTTGAATTTTGTTAATTTGAAGCATCTCTTTTGTTTGCTTGATCAAATTGGCCACTGGTTTGTCAATCTTGTTTATTTTTTTTCAAAGAACCAGCTGTTTATTTTGTCAATTTTCTTAATTATTTTCTTAGTTTCCCAAATAATTAATTTCTTCTCTAATTTTAATTATTTCTTTACTTCTGGAGCTCTTTGGGTTGGATCTCTCTATTTTTTTTTTTTTAATTTTTATGAAGGCAATGAGTGCTATGAATTTTCCCCTGAAAACTGCCTTCACTGTGTCCCATAAGTTTTGGTATGATGTGTTCTCATTGTCATTCAATTCTAGAAATTTTGAAATTTCATTTTTTTATTTTATCCACTGTCCATTTATAGTTTAAAAGTTTGCTGCTCAGTTTCCAGGTGCCATTGAGATTCTTGTTGGGTCTTTTGTTGTTAATTTCTAGCAATATGACACCGTGATCTGATATCATGCAAGGAATTATGTCAATCTTCCTAAATATGTGGAAGCAGGGTTTGTGACACCGTATATGTTCTATTTTAGAGAATGTTCTGTGGGCTGCTGAGAGAATGTATAGTCTGTGGATTTCAGATGGGAAGTTCTGTAGATGTCCATTATGTCTAAGTGATCTATGGTTTTATTGATCTCCCTTACTTCCCTGTTGAGTTTCTGTTTGGATGATCTGTCTGTTACTCATAATGGTGTATTGAAGTCCCCCACTATTATGGTGTTGGTGCTTATTTCTGTTTTATTGTCAAGTAGGTTTTGGTTTATGAACTATGGTGCCCCTGTGTTTGACACATACAGGTTTATGACTGTAATATCCTCTTTTTTTTGTTTTTGATTTTTGTTTTTCGAGGTAGGGTCTCACTCTGGTCCAGGCTGACCTGGAATTAACTCTGTCATCTCAGGGTGGCCTTGAACTCATGGCAATCCTCCTACCTCTGCATCCCGAGTGCTGAGATTAAAGGCATGCACCACCACACCTGGCTGTAATATCCTCTTGATGGATCATTCCCTTGATATGTAGGAAGTAGCCTTCTTTGTTTTTTTTAATTATTTTTGGTTTGAGGTCTATTTTATCCAATATTAATATAGCTACACCTGCTTGTTTCTTATTCCCATTTGCTTGGAATATTGATTTCCACCCTTTCACCCTAAGGAGGTTTCTGTCTTTAGTGGTAAGGTGGGTTTCTTGAAGGCAGCAGATTGAGGGGTCTAATTTTTTGATCCATCCTGTTAGCTTGTGTCTCTTGATGGGTGAATTAAGGCCATTAATATTTAGGGTAATGACTGTGAGATTTGATTTGATCCCTGCCATATTGTGATGGTATACGTGGGTTGGTGTTTTCATGGGCTTTGAAGTTTTTTGTGCCTACTCTGAGTTTGGTTATTGTGATCTGCTTCGTGTAGGCATTTGAGGTTGATTATTTGTTTCTTCTCTGTGGAGAATTTGCTGAAATATTCTCTGTAGGTTTGGTTTTGTGTTCATATAATTGTAAAGTTGAGTTTTGTCATGGAAAGTTTTTCTTGCACCATCAACTATGAGGGGTACTTTTGCTGGGTAGAGGAGTTTGGGTTGGAAGTCAGGTTCTTGGACTTTGCAGTGTTTCATTCCAGGCCTTTATAGCTTTCAGGGTTTCCATTGAGAAGTCTGGAGTAATTCTGATGGGGTTATCTTTAAAAGTGTTGTGTTATTTTTCCCTAGCTGCTTTTAGGATTTTCTTTTTGGTGTCAATGTTTAGAGTCTTAATGTCTATATGTCTTGGAGAGTTTCTCCTTTGGTCCAGTCTGTTTGGAGTTCTGTTGGCTTCTTATATTTTGATGGGCCTTTCTTTTAAGAGACTGGGGAAGTTTTCTTCAATTATTTTGTTAAATAAGTTCTCCATGCCTTTGGTCTGAATTTCTTCTCCTACTGGTATTCCAATGATCCTGATATTAGGACGTTTAAGTGTATTCCACAATTCCCTCATGTTTTGTTCACAGAAACTTTAGAACTTACTGAAATTTTTGAACTCTCAAACTGTTTCTTCCATCTTGTCTTCCAGATCAGAGTTTCTATTCTCTACATGGCTGACTTGGTTCTTGAAAGCTTCTAGGAAGTTTTGGACTTATTCAATTAGGTTTGCCTTTTCTACTACTTTTCTATGTACAATTTCCATCTCTCTGTCAAGCTCCCTTTTCACATCATTTTCTGATTTTCTTGATGCTTCTTGGAATTCATCCTTGCATTTCTTTATGTCTTCATTTAGCATAGCCAGCTTGTTTTTGATGTTTTTTTTTTTTCTCCCTCATATCTCTTAACTGTCTTTGAACTCCTTCCATTTTCTTATCTACTAGGTCTAGTCTAGTGATGGCAGCATCCACATGATTATCGGCCCTTTGTTGCTTTTCTGCAATTTCTACAAGTAGCTTGGTCAAGATTGCATTGCTCATCGCTTCATTTTGTTGTTTTGATCCTAATGACTCTTCTGTGTTTTGATTAGAGTTGTTCATTGTAGGAGTAGGTGATCTAACTGGATTTTCTTGCATTTGATTTTTCATATTATTTCTTTTGTGCTGTGGTCTGCCCATCATAGTGTATGGGCATATAGGTGGGTAGATCAGCCTGGGCTCAAGCACAATAGGAATCTGAAGCAGTCTGATGCAGTTGCCAAGCAGCTTTGGCTTTGGCTCTCACTTGCCAAAGCTGCTGGGCACCAACTTTGCCTGAGCTCTCACATGCCACTGTGTCAAAGCTGCCTGTGCTTGTGTTAGGAGGGACACTGAAGCACCAAGCACTGAAGCAACTCAAGCTCTGGCAGGGGAACACTGGGACCTGGAAGCAGTCTGCACTCCCCCACAACAGGACAATGGTGGACTGCCACAATAGACAGGGAGGGGATGGCACCTAAGCTGGCGCAAGTGACATACACAGTCTGAGCTTGCATGGCAGTTGTGATGGGCCTGGTCTCATGTGTGAATGTGGGGGTGGGGGGACTGGAGCAATAAGTGAGTGAGTGGGGGGAGCAGGCTAGTGTTCCACAGGCAGAGACCGATCAGCATGGCAATTGGTACAGCTGCACCCCATTTGATGTGCAAATTGATCAAAGGAGCCTGAGCTCCAGTGGGCCAGCAGGAGTAGCCTGGCCAAGGTCACTTGTGGGCAGGGGTAGCAGGGTGATCGCCACTATGCAGTGAGGCAAGTGGAACTATGTTGGCCTGGGATCCTTTCTCTACAGTAAGTGTGGAAGTTTCCTGAATTTGGCAGTGGGAATGGTGGCTGCTTGTGGGGAGGGGTGGGCTACCAGCTAAGTGAATCAGCGATTCCCTGTTTTTCCCCCTCTGTGCCCTCCCACTGGCAATCTTTTGGAGATTGCTCTTCCCTAAAAGGTGCAGTGAACCCTTAATGTCTTGCCTTTCTTTCCCGGCGATGCGCAGCTAGGTGGTTGCCATCTTGGCCGGAAGTCTCTCATGTAGTATGTTTAATTTTTCTTTTTTTTTGAACATATTTTAGTTATTTAACTGGTTGAAAGATATATAGAGAGCGAGAGTGAAGGAGAGAGAGAGAGAAGGAGAGAGACTTCTTGCTACTGCAAATTAACTCCAGTCACATGCACTATTTCATGTATTGGGCTTTATGTTGGTACAGGCACATCAAACCCAGGCCATCAGGTTGGCAAACAAGGGCCTTTACCTGCCTTGACAGCCCACCAATCAAAGATTTTATTTTTGTTTCATATATTTAATGATTGATCTATCTACAGAGTAATGGTAGTGGTGATTTAAATCATGTGTGAAGACCATAAAGCTTGTTGAAATAATTGTTCAGGAAGCAAAATTCATACTCTTTCAATGCCTCTGCTCTAAATTGAATTTCATTCCAAAAAGAAGTGATTTAATTAATACCTAATATTTTTATATAATCAGATATGTCAAAAACATTTCATGTTTCTACTGAATAGGATTTAATATCCCAAATGAAAAGTGTGTCATAATGCAATATAGTTTTCAGAAAAGAATAGAGTTTAAACGTCTCTTGTCAAGCACTGAGAGTTTATATTTATCACACAATTTTCATCCAAATGTGTTTTTAAGGAGGAAAGTTGAACTACATAGATAGTTGTCAAAATGTAATGAGAATGTTCACTCTCTATTAACTTCACAATAGGCTTTTGCTAAATGAAAAGAAAAACATGTTATTGGTATTTCCTGTTTTTAGTATTTTGACTTTCAACAAAAAAATATTTGCAAGTTGAAATTCCCATTGTGTAACACAAATTTATATTTTACAAAGGCATAGAAATATCATACTTATAAGCTTTATATGAAAACAATGATATTATGTTCAGACTGTGTTCATAATTTTACGTTGGTAAATTAATAATTTAAAGATATAGGATGAAATTGTTTTACTTTAGGAAAAGAAACCAAATAATAATAAGTAATGTTTTCAGTATGCTGAATAAGAAACTATAATCTAGTATTTATTAATTGACTGAAAATAAATATCTCAGATTTTAGATAAAGTACAAATTATTAAAACAAGAACATGCCTATAAAATTTTAGTTAATATTTTATCAATCATTGTCATATATTTAATTCTGATTAAATATATTTAAATATATTTTGTGTTGGTGAAATAACACAGAACAGAACCTATGCATAGACTTCATCTTATGGAAGAACAACAAGAATATATTTTGTGTATTTGATCATACTTTAACTTCATTTGGTTCACATTTTAACTTCCAATAATCTGGTACATGTTTGAGGAAATACAGAAGGAAGACCCTTGATGATGTTACATCTTTCTTTAATATACTATACCCAGAAAGCTGTTTAACTCAATCAAATAATATAGTTAAAAATAAACTCTGAATTTTGCATATTAATCTGAACTTGTATTTACAGCAATGAACATCAATATATATGCAGTACAGATGTGTGATTAATATACATCTGTCTGTCATAGACTGTAGTGTGATTTAATCAAATTGTTTATGTCACCCACTACATGACATCTTAGCTCAATTAATGATTTGTTTAAGACAATTACACTAACAAGAACAAATCCATAGAGAAAATTGATTGATTTGCTTTGGATATGAAATATCTTCTAGATAAGTTCATGTGTTGACATCATGGTCCACAGGTTATGACACTTGAGAAAGAATAAACTGGGTCATAATGATATTAAATACATCAAGGATTTGATGTATAATAATACTGTTCAAAAGTCCAAGGTCTTATCTAAAAGTCAGGATAATTTCTTAACTATAAGACTTTAAAAGTAAAAAGAACAATAAATATGCATAATTAAAGCAAAGATAAATGCACATAATGGCACAGAATAATAAATTATATTGCAAATCATGATGCCAGACATAGTAAGAAAAGATTGAACCAATGAAAGTTCTAAAACAAGCAGGGTAAATATCAAATACCACTACAACATTTCTGTGATTTCAATTGTGGCCCTTCAGGTGGGCAACCCACTGCCCAGGGAAATCTTCCTCCTGAGCTGGTAGCTCTCTCTGGTAGCCATTCTATAGTCATGGTATCACCATTATGGGTATCCATTGCCACTCACATTTCATGTCATATTTCGGTGGTCCTCCACCCAGAAACTCCAACAACACTCCCTCACATTTTCCAGTGGTCATTCTCAAGACATTGCATGGAAAATCTAATGGTTCTCTCTTCCTGCATTAGTTTAACTTCCATAGTACCCTGTTGGTACCCATATTGTTAATCAAGGGGCAATAAAGGCAACTTTGAATAACACGATAACTATTTTTGCATTCCTCCTTCAGGCTCACTAATTTCTGAGGTGTTAGCACTATTCCTACTGTCCTGATACTGTCTTAATCTCAACAATGGAAATCTCTTAAATATTGCAACTGAACCATGCTATATTCTCCATCCACAAACTTTCATTTCTTTCTGTGTCATATCCTTCTGCTTAAACCAGTCCATTTATTCAAATATCAACCAATTTCAAGTGGTTAGGATATGGTCAGAAAATATCTAGACTCTCACAAAAACTGTCTCTAGCCACCTCCAAACAAAAATCTCTTTTTCCTCATAAGCCAAACTTCCAAATTCTTTCTGCATTGCGGTCTTTCAATCTCTGGCAAGAATGGTCTATCAAGCTCTACTTATAGCACTTCACACTCTAAAGTTTCAAACTCCTTCCATATTCATTCCAGCTCCACTACACAATGTACAGACAATGCAATATCAATCAAAACTCCATGGTCATTCTCCACAGAAATGGAACAAAACACTTAAAATTCATATAGAAGAAAAACTGATCCCAGGTAGCCAAAATGATCCTGAACACAAACAATAATCACAGAGGCATTGCCATATATGATTTCCAAATACTCTATAGAATGAGAGAACTACTTCTTGGGGCTGAGATAAATAAGATTTTGCATCATAATCATAAATCAGATTTACATCAGATACTGGAGAATAAAACACCCTGTTATCATCCATACAACTATAATTGCCTTGAGAAAGCTGACAAATATACCCCTTGTAAGACAAATGGTGCTAGAAAAACTAGATACATACATTTATAAGAATGAAACTAGATTATTACGTCTCACTCTGCACAAAAATCAACTTCAAATGTATACAAGACCTCAACCTAAACCCAGAAAGTATGAAATTTCTAGGAAACAAGTTAGGAAATACATTTCAAGATATAGGCATAAATAATGACTATTCAATACCTGTTGAGCAGAAACAAAATTTAGCAATTGAAAAAATGTGATAGCATGAAAATAAAAGCATATACATCAATGTAAATAGTTACTGAAGTGAAGAGACAGTCTGTAGAATAGGAAAATTATCTTCTCCATATATGTGTGTGTGTGTGTGTGTGTGTGTGTATCTGACAGAGTATTATTAGGTATAATATTCAAAGAAATACCCAGATTATCAGTTAAGGTGCTTGTTTGTGAAATATAAGGACTCATATTTGACTCTCCAGGTCCCACATAAGCCAGATACACAGCAATGCAAATCACACATGTGCACAAGGCGGACCACATGTCTGGAGCTCGATTGCATTGGCTGAGATCCTGGTGTACCAATTCCCTCTCTTTCTCCAGCATAAAAATTAAATAAAAACGTAAGTACACAATAGAAAAGGGACTGCTAGGTCTGGAAAAATGGCTTAGTGGTTAAGGTATGTATTAGTCAGGGCTCTTTAGAGGAACAGCACTGATAGAATGGACTGTGTTAACAAGGGAATATATTGGATTAGTTTATGGTAGTCCAAAAATAGCAGTCTGTAGGCCCCAGAGTCATAGAATCTGTTAACTTTTCAGTCCATGAGGCTTTATGCCTCAGCAGTCCTAAAACAGTACTGAAGGCCTAGAGGCTAACTGTAGAGCTGCTGATCTTCAGTTCCTGATGGAAAGCAACACTATCAGCTAGTTGCGAAAAGGGGACTCTTTTTACCTAATGATTTCTTAGGTAAAGCCGTACTCTGAGAGGGGCTGTCCACTCTTGGAGAAAGGCTTACTCTGGGGAAAGGACTTCCTCCTCTAATTAATCCTTCTAGAAGCAACCTCAGAAATCCATTCAAGAGGAATGTCTATGGATTCCTAAACAGACTGAGTTGATAACAAAACTTAACCATCAGAAGGTACTTGCCTAAAAAGTCTAATGGCCTGAGTTTAATTCCCTAGTATCCATGTAAAGCCAGTTATTTAAAGTTTTGCATGCATCTGGAGTTTATTTGTAGTGGCTGTAGCCCATAATGAGCCCATTCTATCTGTTTATCTCTCTTCTATATCTCTCTGCTTACGAATAAATAAATAAAAATTTAGGGCTGAAGAGATGGCTTAGAAGTTAAGGTGTTTACCTGTGAAGCCTAAGGACCCATGTTCGACTCTCCAGGTCCCATGTAAGCCAGACACACAGGTGATGCAAGTTTACAAGGTCACACATGTACACAAGGTGGTGCATGAGTCTGTAGTTTGATTTCAGTGGCCAAAGGCCTTGGCATGCCAATTCTTTCTTTTTCTCTCATACAAAAGTAAAAAATAAAGTAAAAAAAATAAAAATTGTAAAATAGGGTGTCCAAAGAACTGAATGCATAATTATTTTTTTTGTTGTTGTTTGCTTGTTTGTTTGAGGTAGGGTCTCACTTTATCCCAGGCTGACCTAGAATTCACTCTGTAGTCTCATAGTGGCCTCCAACTCATGACAATCCTCCTACCTCTGCCTCCTGAGTGCTGGGACTAAAGGCATGAGCCACCACACCCTGCATGGAACACATAATTCTTAAGACCACTAAGAAAGGAAAAGAGAAGAATTAAGTACAAATGTCCATCAAACATATATCCTTTAATTTCTACATTCATAGTAATGAATGAAATGCAAATTAATACTATTTTGAGAATTCACCTCACCCTAGTCAGAATTGCCATAATTAAATTAGCAAATGACACATTCTGATAAAGATGTAGGGAAAGAGGTGCCATTAATCACAGTAGGAGTAAAAACCTGGTGCAACTATTATGAAATTTTCTAATGGAGGTGTCTCAGTAAATTAAAAATAGAACTATCAGTTCCAGGCCTACATCAAGCTCTTTGTAGAATAATACAGTGTCATTTGCACACACATGGTTAGTGCTGCTCCATTCGCAATAGCAAATGGAAAGGGCCAATTAACTGATGAGTAGATAAAGAAAATGTTGTTCATTTAAACAATCTTTTTTACCAGTTGTAAAGGTAATTTTATTAATATTGCAGGAAAATGAATGTAATTGGAAAACATATTAAGAGGAGTAAAACAATGTTATAATGGGAAACTTATACTCTGTGTGATATGAGCATCCTGGCAACTGTATCTTAATAAATGTGTATTTAGTGGCGGTAAGTATGGGTAAGGTCAGAATAATAGAAAAGGTTTAAGTGGGGAGACTTTATGAATGATAAAAGAATACTGGTGATATGAAGGTGAAAAGATGGATACTGTAAGGAGGGGCTTCGGGGAGATGGAGGAAAGAAGAAATATCAAGCAGATAGCCATATGAAACAAATAGATAGCAACCTGATAATGGATAGAGTAATCAAAAGATAAACTTAAAATTGAATTAAATGGAAGTGCCTTACACAATGAACAAAGCTTTTCTGAGCAACAATGGTCACAGGAGTTTGTTTGCCTTCTCATGTCTTTCTTAATATTTTCTACAGTATTTTAAATTGTTCATAGTATAGGGTTTTCTCTTACCTACATGGGTTTATTCCAAGATATTTTTTTTTCAGGCTATAGTAAATGCATTTTTTCCCTGATTTCTTTCTTAGTATGTCATTTATAGATAAAAAAAAAGGGGGCTACTGATTTTTGTACATTAGTGTAGTGTTCTACCACTTTTCAGAATTTTTTTTTAATCAATTTTGTTAGTGTTTTGGCAGAGAATTAAGTTTTTTTCTTATGTATATAATCTTACCATCTACAATTAAAAATATTTTACTTATCCTATTTATGCCCTTTTTATATCCTTTTCTTGTCTTATTTCTATAGCATATTGGAAATGAGTTTAGTGAGTAATCTTTCATATTTTGTTCCTAACGTTTGGGGGTATGTCTTGAGTTTTTCTCCCTTCAGCATGATATTAACTTTATCAACACCCATCCAAAGCAGTTGATTGGTCAAAAAGTTTGACTTTGGCTTATATTCTGAAGAAGTTTCACAATGTCAGCAGGGGAAGTATGACTTGAGTAAAAGGTGGATACCACTGCTACCACAGCAGGTAGAAGAGTTCAGCAAAAGAGTGGTAAGCTCTGAAGTGCAAGCAGGCTAGCTAAGTTGTAAGCCTGCCCCCAACAACACAATTTCTAGAGCATGGCTCAACCCGCCAAATTCCCACCAGCCAGAGATCAAGTAGTCAAAACACATGTGTTTGTAGTTCTCATATGATTCAACCACCACATTCTGCATCTACCCCACGTCGATTCACTATCAAAAAGATTTAAAAATAATTTCAGTGCAACTTTAAAAATCTCCATATTTTGTTAATCAGTCATAACATTGTTCAAATATCCTTATGGTCCCATGTGTTTTGACTGTGATAATTAAACACAAGTTACATGTACATAATCAAAAAAAGTAAATACCCTCAATGAGTAAAATGCATTTCAAGGAAAGATTGAACCAATGTAAGATCTAGAAAAAATATGGAAAATATCAACTACTATAGTTTTATGTATGTCTGGCATGATGAATTCTCTGAAGTTCCAGTTCCACCCCCCTCCAGCTGGGTTTTCCATAACTCAGAAAAATTTTATCTGATGGTAGCAGCTTCCCCTTGAAACTGTCTCAGAGTCCTGACATCTCCAAAATCCTGCCATCTCCACTGCAACCCATGGTACATCTAAAAATTTTATTAAGGCCTCCACATAGGCACTCCAACAAAACTTAGTTCACATTGTTCAATGGCCTTCCCCACCTCCCACCCCCCCCCAGAAAAAATGTGTAAATCCAGGTGGGGGAATGAAGCATGAAGCTGGCTTTGAAGAACAGAAAACCCATGCAGCAATCATTCTTCAAGCTACATTAAAAAAAAAAAAAAAAAAAAAAAAAAAAACCTCAGAATTTCCCTGATTGCCCCAATGCAGAACAGCAGGCCTAACATTCAAATAAATAATCCCTCAAACAACTATAGTCTCTTTCCCCAAATCTTTCATTTATTGCTGTGCCATATTCTTCTATTTAACTCACACCAATCAATTTCTTATTAACTTGATCCTCCTCAAGATCTCATGACACAGGAAGAAAACAGGAAGCTTATCATATGTACTGCTTCTATTCTAGTCTGGAAAGATCTTTTTCTTCCCTTTAGAAATCAAACCTCACAGTCTATTGACTTTTATTTGATTTTTATTTGCTTCTAGGTCTTTCAACTCTCTCAAAAATGAATGACGAAGTTCTACTTATATTACTGCAAGGAGTGTCTTTCAATATTTTCACATTTCTCTCACAAATCAAATCAATGCAAACAGGTTTCTATCATTATTACAACCCCATTTGTCTGGTACCAATTTTTCTATGATTTTTCAATGATTTCTTAAATTTAGCATTGTCCTTTACTGAATGATCCAAACTCTGTTTGCAGGGTCTCTACATTGTATGATAGATATTCAGAGTATTATAGATATAGAAATGTATAGCAGAGTTCATAGGTGTGGAAAAATAAGGGACAGTCATGAAATTCTGGTCAAGTGCAAGAAAATTTAGAAGACAGTGGCTTGCCAATTAATGCACAAAATTTCAAACACTTATATAAATTAATAATCAACCAATAAGGATAATAAACTACTAAAATGTTGCATTTTTATGAAATGATAACTTGAAATTGATAAATTCTGGAGAAACATTAGTAATTACACTGTAGAATGTAAGTGAATAACAAAATAAAACACATTGAAGCTAATAACTATATCTACAAAGTGAAGCCAAGAATATCAGTTAACATAAAAAGATGGTTTAAAAATATACCAATAACTGAATTTTTAGAAAAAATACATATTTCTAAATATATATGTCAATAAGTCAATTCATATCTAGTCAAAAATATACAAATTAATTTTCTTTCTTTCTTATTTTTTTTTCAAGGTAGGGTTTTACTCTAGTCCAAGCTGACCTGGAAAATTCACTCTGTATTCTTCTCAGGATGGCCTTGAACTCACAGTGATCCTCCTACCTCTGCCTCCTAAGTGTTGGGATTAAAGGTGTGTGTCACCATGCCCAACTTTGAATTTTTCTTCTTTATTTTGCATATGTGCGTGTTTGCGTGAATGCATGTATGCATGATTGTATTCTCTAAATATACATGTATATGGGAGGTTCTAGAATCCAGAGGTTTGTGTCAGGTGTATCCCTTTAATTACTTTTCAGTTTAATTTTTCAGACAGGGTTAGTAACCCCAGAGATGCTCTGGTTTCCACCTTACTTACTAAAATTACATTTGTACACTGTAGCGCATGGATTTTATGGGGTGACAAGTGATCTAAATTCAGATCGTTATGTTGGCAAGGCACCAATTCATGTCCCCAGTGTATAACCAAATGATTTGTATCAAAATATAAATGTTCAATACTTTTACTCTTTATACTTTCCCAAATTTTATCTATTTCATAACAAAACATATCATTTACAATTTAAAATTATCTCTATGTTCTTGTGATTTCTTTAATAAAATCTCAATAACAATGCTATGCTAATTTGAAACTTACAATTTGTTTTTCATTCCTGAGATATATAATCAGACAAAAGGGCGTTAGTCAGTTATACATTATTGTGATGAAAATACCAAATACAAACCACTTAAAATGAGGAAAGGCTTATTGTGGCCTCTAGGTTTTAGAACATAACCCATTGATTTTTAATGGCACGTTATTCCATATATAGGGCAGAAACAGAGGGGCAAGAAACTTACTTCATTGTATATTAGCCAGGTTGTACAAAGGAGAGACAAAAAAGCCTGGGGTTTTCATATTACTTTCAAGGGCATAACTCCAATGACTTATATTCCTTCTAAAGTCCCCCATCTCTATCTGCTACTAAAGGGCCCAACAACCATCCTTTTAAATGTTCCACTACTGTCAAATACCACCATATGATTTTTCTCTTTTGTTTTCCAGCAGATAGATAGAAGAGTGAGAGAGACAGAAAAAAATGGGCATACCAGGGCCTCCAGTTGTTGTAAACAAATTCCAGGTGCATGGGCCACTTTGTGCATCTGTGCATCTGGGGGAATCAAACACTGGTCATTAGGCTTTGCATAAAAGTGCCTTAACAACTAAGCATCTCTCCAGTCCCTGTCATATGTTTTGAGTAAGCCCTTATTAGCATTTGAGTCTTTGCTAGAGATTAGTGATACAAATAAATACTGTAGAAGGTAGCAAACAAAATACCTGGACACAGGCTGCATCGGTCAAGCTTCTTTACAGCAACAGATTAAATAGAGTGAATATCCACTAAAAAGATTTTATTAAATCATATTACAAGATGTGGCCTGAGTTGTCCAACAGTAGATATTTACAGGTTTGAGATCCAATGAGCCTGGTAACTTCTCAGTTCATTAGGATGGATGGTGGGGGTTCCTAATGTACAGTCCCTCTTTAGAAGGGATACATGCTGGAGCAAGGTCTTCTCCCTCAAGAAATCACTCCTGGAAAATCCTTCACAGACAGGCCCAAGAGGTACATCTATCATTCAGTTGATTCCTAGAATGTTCAAGTTGACAGCAAAACTTAACCATTGCGTAGTACATTTAGAAAATAAAATTCTAAACTTGCTTTTTTCTAATCTATAGCCTTTCCTTTCAGAGTGATGGTACTTTACTTTCCTTCTTTTTTTTTTTTCCCACCATGTTAACTGTCTTTTCTTAAGAGGCATTGAATTTGTCTTGCCCAAACCTGTCATTTAATGTATAGAATTTTTTTATTTTTTCATGTACATTGTAGGCAAGGCAGGTGATTGTGGTGACCTATGATGTGTTGAGATAAGAGAATGCCTGTTAAGAGTTAAGACACTAACATCAATAATGATAACCAATAATGATAGAAAACAAACTGATAGCACTTTAAATTTCCCCCACACAGCCCCTTGTATAGATGGCTAAATTTCTACTTGTTCATATATATATATATATATATATATATATATATATATATATATATATATATATATATATATATATATATTAATGCACTAGGGACTCTGGCCTCTGGACATTAATTATAATCTAGATTTACATAGTTGGTTGAGGAACTGAATTTAAGGAAGTTGGCTTTGCAAACAAGGGCCTTTAGTCATTGAGCCATGCTCCATCTCCCAATGGCTGACTATTACTTGTGAATCTGTCTCCAGCGATGTAACTAATCTCATCTGAAATTAGTGGAAAGGGTAGAATGGAAACAGAATAGTCAGGTGGCATGTTAGCACTGCATAAGAGGAATAAGTGCCATTACATAGTCTGCTGCCTACAGTTAATGATAACGTATTGAATTACATTGTGTATGTGAAAATAACAAGAAGAACATGTTTTTGAGTACTTTCACCACAAAAGAATGGTAAATGTTTGAGATTATGCACATGATAAATACCTTTATTTGATTATCCCATACTGAATGTATGTACCGAAACAAAACCCTCCACAAATATGCAGAAAAATGTTATATCAATTAAAAACAAAAGGCAATACAACACTAAGCAAAAATAATTACAGCTAAAAATCGGAGCTTTCTCATATCAGTTATGTTTAAACTTGGATTTTCCTGTGAAGAAGCTGACTAATTATAAGGGCTGCTAGTTACCAGCCAGCAACAATTCTGATCATGAATAGTTCATTGCTTAATGATGTTTACAAATAAGATTTTAGTTTTAATAAATACTCACTGTTCAAGTCTTCAGACTGATATATTGATGCTTTGAAGAAACTGAAAAATAAATGATAAAAATGAACATTTTTATGAAAAAAATTAATTCTGGTTGACATTAAATCATTAGCTTGTTTGGAAAACATCATAACTCAATGCAAATAAATCACAATTTATCCCACTTTAAACTATACTACATGCACTCTAGGCTATGTTCCTTTCTTTAACAATGTCTTTTTCTTTTTTTAAATTTATTGATAATTTAATATACACACTTGTATGGAATTTTGTTCACCAAATCCAACATTATCCTCTTTTACCCTTCTTATTCTTCTTTTTTTCACTACATAATAGTATGTGCACCACAGAAATGAATAACTTCCCTCACCCAACAACTGGCCATTAACTTCTCAAAGAGGGGTAGAGCCTCATGATTCCCTCCCCCAAATATATGACCCATACCATGTGCAGCTTTATGAATGTAACCACAGTTTCTGTGAGACAAAACAGCATTGAAAACCTTATGTGATATACATATATACATTGTTTCTAATTTTGTGAAACTTAATGAAATATTCAAAGCACATATATATTGATAGTATTACCACTTTTCATTGTAATATATGCATTCTACAGATGATAACCAGTAGGTAACATTTTGGTAGTTCTGCAGGAGATGCTTAAGCTCTTCATTATGATAAGATCCTGTGGAACAGAGGGGATGGTTGTGAGCAGCCAATTAGAGCTAACAACCAATGTATGATTGACAGATTTCCCCTTCTCTTATACCTCATACTCTCTGTTTATTGCCTCAGTCCCATAATTATGCTCAGATTTCATCATTAAAATTTACCAAATGTGGCCTGGATTAGTGATTGTGATTGGATTGAGGCACTTGCCTGATAACCCTAAGCACCCATATTCAATTCCCTAGAACCCATGTAAGTCAGTTGCACAAGGTGGCACATGTATATGGACCTCATTTGTAGTTGCTGCAGACCATGGCATGGCAATTTTCTCCCTCTGTCTCTATCTTCATCATCATCATCATCATCATCATCATCATCATCATCATCGTCATCATCATCTATCATTATCATCTATTTATATCTATTTCTATCTCTGCCTCTTTCTCAAATACACAAATAAAATATTTTTAAAAATATACCAGATAAACATAAGTAGACAAACAATGTTGCTATTACAATTCATCCCACTGCAATGTTTTAACAAAACAGAATGAGACATTTTTCAATTTCTGGTATACTTTTCTTCATATCATCTCTGATATATATTCACTCCATGTTCAGTCTTTACTGAACTTAACTTTACAGTTGCATTGACACTCTTGACTTGTGAATACTTTCATCCCTGCCAAGCTCCTCTATTGGCCTGTGGGAACCAATACTCTTCTTTTTTTCAGCTATGGGTGGTCTTATTTCTGCTTTCTTTTTATACTGCTGGGTCTTCACTTCACAGTCCTCAGAAGTGGAGGATTTTCATAGACTACTGTACTGAACTTCTTCCTCTATCCAGACTCAATTCTTTCATGTTAAAATCCAGCTCTAAGACCTTACTCATCATGTCTAGCCAACAACACACAAATTTAAATACATTTAGCTCTCTTGCCTCAAATCAGACTTCCAGATTCTGTACTAAGTTTCTGCCTTCCCAACTCATAAAAAAGTCATTGTGTCTGAAAACAAAATCCTAAGCTTTCACTCCAAATCTTCCATTCTGTCAGTGAGCCTTCCATACACTATCTCATCCACAGCTGACCATCATCTTCTAGAAACACCCACCCCCCCACACACACACACATGTAGGGAGTCTCTTTATTTCATTCTGAGATACATTATGAAGACCCTTATATTTTATGCACGTATGATAAGGACTTATTATAGGTTCCCAAATATGTTTAGCTAAAGTGATTATTTTCTTCAAAGTCCATAAGGTCAGATTTATTTATTTACTTATTTACCCATTTGTTTATTTGTCTTAATTCCAGTATCTAAGACTGTTTATGTTTATGCACACAATTGTGGTAGAAAATATGATTATCTTGTGGCAAGATGAAGGTCAGAACCTTTTGTCTGCTCTTTTCCTTTAGATATTATTTATTTAAAAAATACAGTATTGTAGTCTTTTACTAAACCTCACTTTCTTCTGTGTAGTACTGTGAGTCAGAGCTGAATTACTTCATTAGCTTTCTATCTGGTCACCTTGTATATACTCATATATACTCATAGTCTATAAACAGTCCATAAATGTCACCATTTTCAATCATTATCTTTTCCACCTAAATCATTTCCTTTTATTTGTATATTTTAATAGGTCAATATCCAAGGTTTTCTTGGTCATAATTTTTTTTTCTTGATGACAAGAGTCATAGTAACAAAGTTCTTCTCCTCTTGTTTGACTGGTGTTTCTGTGTTAGCAAAATGGCTGATTCATGACTGCACTCCCTAAAAATTATGTTGAATAAATAATGAAAAAATGTCACCAAGACATATAACTTAATTTATATTTTCTTGACATTTTTAAATAAAATAAATATCTATTCTAATAACACATATATTTAATAGCTAATGATATAGTTTGTATTGTAACTTGAAAAAATTAAACAGTTGAAAGTTACTATAAATTTTAAGGATAATACATTCTTTTTTTCTGAAATTGACGTTCAATTCAGAATGAGAACCAAGATGTCAAGTTTTTCTGCATAAATTTGGGAACTTCTTATATCCAATCTAAAATTTGTATCTCAGAGCAGACTGAACATTTCAATTTGTGAGAAGAAGACAAAATTTAGACATTTGTTAAATATGATGAAATGGAAAACAGTATGTGATGACTGGAGTACTTGCAAAGCATTCTTATTTGTTTCCATTTGCTTGAACCGCACCCATAAAATGAGCTAGATTTTGATTCATACCACTCTCCATATAAAAATAAAGTTCCAAGTCACAAAGGTTTGTAAGTCAATATAGTTCAATATACTTCTTATTCTGAATTAGTTAGATTAAGATGACTTCTTTATCTAATTTAATTGGAAATATAAGTTTGTATTATTTCAATTCATGTGAGGTTAAGTGGACTTCAGATATTTAAATTACATTGGATTCTTTTCCAATTCAAGAAAAGTAACATGGGCTTAGAGGGATTTCTTAGTGTTTAAGGCACTTGCCTACAAAGCCAAAGAGTGTAGGTTCCATTCCTCAGAACCCAAATAAACCATATACACAAGGAGGCACATGTACCCAGAGTTCATTTGTAGTGGCTACATGTCCTGGTATGCCTATTTTCTCCCTTCCTCCCTCCCTCCCTCCCTCCCTTCCTCCCTCCTCTCACTCTCTCTCTCTCTCTCTCTCTCTCTCTCTCTCTCTCTCTTTCTCCCTCTCTCTCTCTCTCTGCCTTTCTATCTCTTTCTGCCTCTTTCTCTCTCTCAAATAAAGATAAAATTTTAAAAAAGAAAAGTAACATGAAAATTATAAAAGAGTGAAAATATCATATCTCCTGTCATGACATTTCTAAGAAATAAAGATGGATGGGCCTGCCTAAATATCTAGTTAACTGAACCCAAATTTCTCCTTAGTAAATGTGTGCATATCCAATGTTTGGAATATATATTTCCTTCTGCTTCTGCCTACTGAGTCATGGCATTAAATGCGTGCACCACAATGCCAAGCTCAATATTTTTTTTAATCAAATTAATTTGCTATGTAAAAGCAAGCTATACTTTGACCTCTGATGTTTCAGTATGTCCTTTGTTAATGAAAACATCATAGAAATTTTCTATGATGCATTATTCATTATATAAATAAATCTATATCCTGGGAAGGCTATTCATTAGCACCCTCCAAACATACCTTAAAGGGTCTTATTTTCCAGCATTTATCACTGGTGCAGTCACTTCCATTTCAATGTCAGCTCAATCAAAATTTAACTCATTCTCTACTGTTTATACAAGTGACACCAAAACCCAGGGATTCACAGCAGGATAAGTGTTCTCCTATAGCACTTTACATCAATTGACTTCTTCCTGTGTTATTGGGGAAACTGCTGAATAACTCATTGAGGCTCCAGCATGCTATTAACATGAATAGCAATTTTCTTCTACTGGTTGCAAAATTGAATGAAAGTAATGTGGTCATCTTGTATTTGATTCATCAAGAATAATTTCAATTATACTGTGGATCCATGGTGTGTTCCGCAAGGCACTTGCCTGGATAGTACTGTGCTTTTCAACCTATTATTACCTAGATAAATATATTTGTCCTTTGGTATTTCCTTATGATAAAGGGATGAACATAGGCTCACAATATGACTAAGAAAAAGCCTAAATTAATTTGGCATTCATATGATATTATACACAAATGTAACATAAATGAGGTTAAAGAAATAGAAGACCAAGTGACACACAGATTACCACAGAGGATGACAATATTCATGGTCTGAATGTTATAATTTCAGCAGGGAGACGATTGTAGTACACAGAATTACCTTCCTCCTGGGGAGTTAAATAAACACTCCAAAAAGTAAGGACCCAACTTTTGTATATAGTATATAGTATAACACTATATATATATTTATATATATACTATATACTATATAATATAATATATAATTAGTGTTGTGGATCAACTCAGCCACTTTTGGAAAAGATAAAGATGAACAAAATCCTAGCATTAGAAGAAAGCCAAGACATTAAGTTAAATGGCTTATCAAAAAAAATCCTTCAATTATAACTTGTATTTGCACATTTTCATTTCATTGAAATAATTTTTAACAGATTTTTTTTTTTGTTGCTGGAACAAAATACCCAGTCAGAAGCCTCTCTATGGAAGAATGAGCTCATCTTTGTATGTTTTTGCAGCTTACAGTCCATCCTAGTGGGAAAAGCACAGCAGGAAACAGAAGACAGGTTTCACATTAACACATCAGCAGGCGGGTAAGTAGAGAGAAGTGGAGAGTGAGAACAATATTGCTAGATTAAACACCTCAAACCTTGTCTCCAGTGACACACTTCCTCAAGCAAAACTCCACCTCCTGCATATTCCACAATGTTCCCAAGAAGTGTTACAGCTGTGGATTATATATTCAAACATGCAAGTCTATGATAGTCATTTTATATTCCAATCACCATGTAGCTAGTATACACACAGAATATTTTATCCTACTTCGGGGTGAACCATATCCTATTCATTTAAATATCACTAGAAGCATATAACATCCTCAAATATGGCAGAACATATTTTAATACAATTTAATTATCAAAATATCCAAATGTAACCTATTCATATAGTGCCAACAACATTTTGCTATCTTTCTATATGAACATTTGCTTATTATTTATTTTAAAAATCTTTGGAAAAATGTAAAACACATTGTGTAGTAGCTGAAATAGCTTCATATGTAGGGAAAGAAGCTGTATTGTAATGTGAGAATCATACCAAGATATATATATATATATATATATATATATATATATATATATATATGTATATATGTATGTATATATATGTATGTATATGTATATGTATATATACATAAATATACATGTCTGTATATATATACATACACACACACACACATATATATATATATATACACATACACACACACACCCACACACACATATCAATATGTATATATGTATATGTAGAGAGAAAGAGATGGAACTGGATAAATAGAAATAAAAAAACAAATACTGACCTTGAGTACTGTATTGAAAATCATACAAATACTCTACAAGGCAATGTATAGGCAGGTATTGGGAAATAAATAATATTCATGACAATGGGGTCACATAAGCAGATATAATGAGATCACTCATTTTTATTTATTTCAGAATAATTCTCGAGCTATCATGTCGGTAAATAGTAAACTGAAGACACTATAGAAACTGGCTACTTATTAGCTGAACCTTAAGGATTATAAGACATATCAGAATAATTCTGTCCATGTTTCATAAATTTTACACAGAAATAACAACATAAGTTACTTTTCTGAATATACAAATATGAAGACTACATTGAGGACTGGAGATATGGCTTAGTGCTTAGGGCATTTGCCTGCGAAGTCTAAGGGCACACCTAAGACAGATGCTCAAGGTGAGACATGCACACAGGATAGCACACATGTCTGGAGTTCAGTTGCAATGGCTAGAGGCCCTGACATGCCAATTCTCTCTCTTTCTCTCATAAACATAAGTGAATGAAAATAGTTTTAAAAACGCATTGAGCAATTTTAAAATAAATATTGGTTATATTTAATTTTTGTATTTCACTCATCATGTTAACCCTGCTGTATAAAAATGATGGCAGCGGGCTGGAGAGATGGCTTAGCGGTTAAGCGCTTGCCTGTGAAGCCTAAGGATCCCGGTTCGAGGCTCGGTTCCCCAGGTCCCACGTTAGCCAGATGCACAAGGGGGCGCACACGTCTGGAGTTCGTCTGCAGAGGCTGGAAGCCCTGGCGCGCCCATTCTCTCTCTCTCCCTCTGTCTGTCTTTTCTCTGTGTCTGTCGCTCAAAAAAAAAAAAAAAAAAAAAAAAGATGGCAGCATAGGAGCAATGCTAAACCAGCCTGGGGAGGGATTTAAGCAAAACCCCAGCAAAAAAAACACTTTTCTTCTGAAAAGTGAAGGATTACAGGTTACTCTTAGACATAGTGGAGAAGCCAGGGAGACCAAGACCCACTAGAAAGGAGGAAGAAGGCCAGAGTCCCACGGAGGTGTTTGCTGCCCAGGATCCACGGTCTGTGCGCCCATCCAGTGTCACCCGCCAGGCACACCAGGCGGCAGCAGCAGCAGAGACAAAGCAACAGATTTTTCAACTTCATCAGCCTTCTTGCAAAGTTAAGCAATCTGAAGGAAAGACAGCTGAGATCAACTAAAGAGCTACTAAAAGTGCAAGCAACTCCATAAGTCTGAACCCCCACCATCAGAACCAGGAGCCTCCAGCATTCAGTCCCCAGTGGCAGTGTATCCAGCAGAGCTGACCAGAGGTGCAGCTGCACAGCACAACATGGAGGATCTCAAAGTGGGCCTCTTCAACAGCGGTGCTGCGAAAATTGAATATCTATATGTAGAAAGATGTAAATAGATTCCTGTCTTTCCTCATGCACAAGAATAAAATACAAGTGGTTCAGGGACCATAATATCAAACCTGAAGCTCTGAAATTGCTAGAGGAAAAAGCAGGGGAGACCATTCAACATATTGGCATAGGTAATGACTTTCTGGATATAACCTCAATTTCTCAGAAAATAAAACCACTAATCAAATACTTGGATCTCCTGAAATTACAAAGCTTTTGTATTGCAAAGGCCACTGTGAAAAGAGCAAAGAAACATCCTACAGAATAGGAGAATATCTTTTCATCTGACAGAGGATTAATATCCAGATTGTACAAAAAACTCAGAAAACAGAACAATAAGAAATCAACCAACCCAATCAAAAATGGGCTATGGAACTAAATAGAGAGTTCTTATCAGAAGAAATGCAGATGTTATATAAACATCTAAAAAAGTGTTCTACATCCTTAGCCAACAGGGAAATGCAAATTAAACTACCTTGAGTTTCTAGTTTCTCTCCAGTCAGAATGGCTATCACAGGAAAACAAATGACAATAAATGTTGGCAAGGATGTAGTAAAAGGGGAACCCTTCTACACTGTTGGTGGGAATGTAATCTGGTATAGCCATTGTGGAAATCAGTGTGGAGGTACTCGGGGAAGCTAACAATAAATTTGCCATATGATCCAGCTATAGCTCTCCTAAGCATATATCCTAATGACTCTTTTCACTACCTTGGAGATACTTACACAACCATGTTTATTACTGCTCTATTCATAATGGCTAGGTAATGGAACCAGCCCAGATATCCATCCACAAATGAATGGATAGTAAAGAAGTGGTATATCTAAACAATGGAGTTTGATTCAGTGGTAAAGAAAAATGACATTTGCAAGGAAATGGATGGATCTATAAAGAATTATACTAAGTGAGGTCACCCAGTCCCAGAAACCCAAACATTGCATGTTCTCTCTTATATGTGGATCCTACCTGCAGATGTATAGACGTGTGTGCGAACTGGAACCAAAAATAAGTAGCAGACGCTCATAAACTAGAAAAGCACTGTAAGGAAGGGAGGAGAGAGAAGGTTGAAAGAGGATGGTATTGTTTATATGTAAGTAGAAGAACAGATTGTAGGGAGGGGAAAGGCCTAAGAAAGGTCAGGGGAAGAGATTGTATAAAGGAAGGGCCAGGAGGACGGGGTCAAAAAATTCAAGATATTCTGAATAAGACATATGAACATCTACTTTCTTAAATAATAGCACATCCAGAAGCCATAGATTGTTACTAGAAAATTTTCAGTGCCTGGGATGTGATACCTTCCAGTAAGTTTTTGGCTTGGGAGGTCCCTGTTATCTCCAAAACGTTATAGGCTATTGCCAAGGCCCTTGTTCCCCTGACAAAGAGATGGTAAGACACTATTGCTGAAGACTTCACATGTCTGAGTGGCAAAGTCACTGAGAAATCAAGTTGGTGCTAAGCAGAAAACCTTCTCCCTGTAGCCCAGCCTACTGAAAGCTGGAAAAAGTTGTGCTGTATGCAGTCTTATGGGAGAGAAAAATCATCATTGGTGAAAACAGTGGACACTGTAAACCTCAAGTTTGGCCAGACTGGCTAAAATGACCGAGTAAGTACAAGCGGGGCATATTTTCTCTGGGGGAAACCAGCTGTTCTCTAATTGGACTGAAGGCCTGCTCTATGGGAAGGAATATGCACCTGGTACTGAAAACCTAATCAAAAGCCTATGGCATGGCAAGTCATGAGTCTTAGAGGTATAAAGCCTGCTCTTTTCTGGATAAATGCATATATAACTAACCAAATTGCCCTGAAGCAATGTACTTAATGTTCATACTCAAATATTAATGTTTTCCCCTTCACAGCTCCACTCTCCATCAATTTCCTTCTCCCTCTCAATCAGTATCTCTTTTATTTTCATGTCATCATCTTTTCCTGTTATGATGGTCTTGTGTAAGTAGTGTCAGGCATTCTGAGGTCATGGATATTCAGGCCATTTTGTGTCTGGAAGAGTGCAATGTAAGGAGTCCTACCCTTGTTTTGGCACATACACATATTCACATTCATATACACATAAACATACATAAATTAAAAACTAAGATCCACATATGAAGGAGAACATGCTGTATTTATCTTTCTGAGCTTGGCCTGTCTCATTTAATATATATTTTTAAAATTTACCCATCTCCACGTAAAGTTATAATTTAATATTTTTCTTTATGGCTCAATAAAATTTCACTGTGTACATTTAGCACATTTTTATTAGCAATTCATCTACTGATGGATATCTAGGTTGGTTCTATTTCCAAGCGATGGTAATGGGAGTTGTATGGTACATGGAGAGACAGATATCTCTCTACTTTGTTTTAGAGTCCTTTAAATGAACAACTAGGAGTGGAATAGCTTGGCTATATAATAAGGCTATTTTTAGTTTTTGAGAAATAGATGTTTATGCAGATTTTCATAGTTACTGTACCATTTTCCCCTCCCAGCAGCAGGGCCCTCTTTCTATACCTTCTAACCAACATTTTATGTCATTGTTTTTCTTTTCTTTTTTTTCATTGTAAGCAAGTATCTACTTTTTTTTTGTATTTACTAATAGGTTCCATAATTATAGACAATAAACTACTTTCCCTTTGCAACTTCACTGTCCATAATATCTTTTCCCCCTCTCAATCAGTCTCTCTTTTATTTTGATATCATCATCTTTTACTAATATGATGGTCTTATGTAGATAGTGTCAAGCACTGTGAGTTCATGTGTCTGGAAGAGTGCATTGTAAGGAGCCCTTACAATGTAAGCCTTTCTTTTGGCCCTTACATTCTTTCTGCCACCTCTTCTGCAATGGACCCTGTGCCCTGGAAGTTGTGGTAGAGATATTTCAGTGTTAAGCATTCCTCTGTCACTTTATCTCAGTATTATGTTGAGTTCTGAGTCATCCCAAGCTCTCCATCATCTGCAAAACGGAAACTTCGCTAACCAAAATAAGATTAGCTTTAATATATGGGCATGAACATTAAGAGAAATGATTACTGGTAAGTTTGGTGAGCATAGTATATAAATTTAGCCACACATCAGCAGATATGACACCCTCCAATTGAATGGGTCTCCAGTCCAATTAGTGAGTGGTTTATTTCCCCCATAACAGACATGCCACTATTATACCCATAGGCTCATTTGGCCTAGTTGACCAAATTTAAGACTTGCAGTGTCCAGTGTTGTTTATCTGCACTCTCCCATAGAACTGCATGCAGCATAGCTTTTTCAGATTTATGTCAGCTGGTCTACATGAAGGAGGTTTTCTGCTTGGCTCCAGCAGGATTTCTCAGTGACCTTGAAGCCCAATTATGTGGAGTATTCAGCAACAAGGTCTTACCATCTTTTCCTGTTTGGAAACCAGGGTCTCAGCAGTGGCCTGTAATGTTTGGAGGGCATTAGGAAACTTCCTTGCCAACAGCTCACTGGAAAGTATCCCATCCTTGGCATTAAAATTTTTCTAGTAACAATCTAAGGCTTCTTGGTGTGCTGTTGTCCAAAAAAAGTAGATTTCTGTATGACTTATTCATACCCTCTTGGAAGGACATACATTTTTATACAACTCAATGAAACTCAAATAAATGATCCTTATATTATTAATAGATCACATATTCTTGAGTTCACAAGATTCTTAGAAACTGTAATAATTTTTGTTTGTTTACATCATATGTTTTATTTTAATTGTGAAACAATTTTAAAATTTGAAGTACAATACCAACACAAACAATTTAGATTTTTATTGTTCTTAAGATATTTGAGAGTAAATAATTCCCAGTGGGATGTCTTATTACCCTCATCCTGAAAATATAGTTTCTACTAAAAGAACATACTTTGGTTTAACAAAATATGAACATATCAATATATTAAAATTGCCATATTTTGTTCTCATCATTCATATTTATCATTGATGACTCATTAATTATTCCCAAAGTGGACACACAGAAGGCAATGGAATCCAAAGGGATAGGTTTCACTTAGTAAATAGTTGGTCTAATTTCCTTCATTTTGAACTATGGCTGATCTCACATGGTTATATCTGACCTTGAAACCTGACATGACAGTCAATGATTTAAATAATAGGCTTCAATTTGGGTGTGGTCCATTTCACTTTATGACTGAACTCTATTAATGCATTTGACAAAAAATATTCTAGCAATAATTTTGCATATATTTTCATTGCATACATTACATGGTGTACCATGTTGAAACTCATGTGTTATCTCTGGACAACTACCTAGTATCTCTGGTATCACTGATCAGTGTTTATTCTTGTATGTTTTAGGAAGTGATTCTGAGAGTTTCACATCTTGTTGTGTTTTAAGCCTTCTGAGTGAGTAGTTTTTACAAAGATAGAAGGAAGAGAATGCAAGCATTGGTAGTTGTAGTAGTTGTTGTTGTTGTTACAGCATTAAAAAATTATTAATGTCATTATTTATTCAGGATTCCTTTAGTTTAATCATTATGCTCTGAGTCTTAGAATTTGGTCCCAATTCAGCATTTGAACTTCTGTCATTTCAGTCATTTTTCTGAATTAATAATTGCTAACTATCAAAAGAAATCTCTACATTTTTAGTTTAAAATGAAAAGGAAAGACTATAAAAGTAATCTAATGAATGATACATATATATATATATACATATATATATACATATATATATACATATATATACATATATATATGTATATATATATATATATATATATATATATACATATATATATATCTCTCAAGATCTAACTCTGGGATAAAAAAAAAAAGATCAAAGATAACAAAACCATTTCCTTAGATGGTCATGACAAACATCTCTTTCCAAATATATTTAACCCTAGACAAACTAATGAAAAATCTTTTTGTATCTCTTAAGGGATAACTCAAGAATGAAAGAAATTTTCTATATCTTTCTTAGCTTTTTTTTTTAATCTCTCAGTCTAGATTTGAGAAAGAAAATTAGGATAGGCAAAGATATGCATGTTTCTCCCCAGTGTGATAATGGCTCCAAAGTAAACATTTCAGAGTTTAGAGAACCAGACATCATTTTGTAAGATGTTTATACAACTGATTATAGAAACATGAAAGGCAGAAATAATTACTTTATTCAGGCATACAAATGCTATTTATTCTTCATGTGTAAGAACAGAAATGATAAAGCAATATTGTAGAGTAAACCATACATTGGGAAATATCTATTATCTTTGTGAGGTTAAGGAGATAAGGAAGGATGAAGAATTTGAACTGAGACTCAGATCACTAGCAATCATGTAAATTAAAGAGATAATAGATTGAACAGATAGTTCATACATATTAAGTACATAAAGTTAAGAAAAGACATGGCATAATGAAAACTCTTTGAATTAATGACAATGCTTAATAAATTTGTAATCTAGAGTGGTGAAGAATGGAGTTGAAAACAAAATAAAAAAGTAGAACCTTAATAATGAGGTGTGGTTTTAATCATCCCAAGGAACTTGAACTTCTATCCAAGATTTTATGAGAAATAAGTAGAAGCAGATACAAGATTTAGAAGTGAACCTGCAATGTTCCCACCAAATAGGACAGATGAGGAGTCATGCAAAGGATTTTGAGGGCAGCTGCAGAGATTGGCTTAGTTCAGACTAGAACTAACTGAGGTCTTAGGAGGAGTGCCAATGAAGGATTTGTTTTATTTGAGGAGAAGGATTGTAGAGATGTTTTAATTGATTTTAAAATATTTATTTATTTATTTATTTATTTGTTTATTTATTTATTTATTTATATAGGAAATAAACTAAAAGAGACAGAGGAGATTTAGTATGTATGGGTGTGTTAGTTCCTCTTGCCATTAGGGATTAACACCAGATCCATGTGCCACTTTGTGCATCATGGGTATTGGAGGATTGAACTCTCCCTGTCTGGTTTTGTAAGAAGGCATTATTAACTACTAAGCTATCCTAGAGATAATTTAGAATGAGAGTTGACAGAACCTGGTGTTTGGATATGGATGCAATGTGGAAGCAAAGAATAAAGGTAAGAGGATTTGCAGTAGGGTCTTGTTCCTTACTTCAGTTATTAGAGCTTGAAACCTTATACTAACAAAAGAAATGGTAGTGGCAAGCCAGAGTGATAGCAGATGAGAAAGTGTTTATCTGTGAAAAGGATTTATTCCAGGTACCCATGGGGCATTTCAGTGGGAAACTTATTTTTATATTTAAACCTATAGGCAGTAGTTCACTGCAAGGATTTGGGCTGAGGATACAGATTTAAAAGTCATAAACAAGACAATGAAGCCTGCTCTCTAAGGTAGAGCAAGGGGAAAGAGAGTAAAATAACTGTGATAAACAACATTTATGATGAGTCAGAGAGACAGATGTCACAAAGGCACCTGAAAGGAAGATGTGGGCAAAATGGAAGAGTACTCTGAGAGAAGTGTCACCTTATTGAGTAGAAGACACTTAGCTGAACACTTCAAAGTTACCTCTGATGTCTGAAAGCTCAAAGCAAACAACGCAGTTTGTACCATAGGGAAGCAATTCTGTGTGGATGCAATTTTTAGTGTAAACAGCTGTGGAAGGAGAATTTTTTTAAAACAAATGTTTACTTGGGTTTCTCAGTCAAGACAAATAGACTGATGATATGAGATAGGGAGGTAGTTTAGGACAACACAAAAATATTTGAAAATTAATATATATTTAGGTATCATTTTTATTCTGCTTCCTACATATTTTTTTTGAAATACTATTTATGAATGTCTCCATTTCAACAGCACATTTTGAGAGGAGAGTATTGGGAATATGTTGAAGTATGTTACACCTATACCATCAATTTCTGTTAGCATTTGTGACTCATCTCTTTGCTGCCCAATTATGAATCAAATCTAAATAGAATATAATATCTCAAATTTCTGCTAATAACCATCGCAAAATATTTTTCATCCTTTCAAAGTCTAAGGAAGAGGAGCTCTCTTCGGTCTTGCCCTTCTCGCATCTTTGCTCTCAGCAACCGAGTTTCATGTGGACTGCGTATGCGTTAACTGTTAGGTAGTTGTGACACAGGAAAACGGGCAGTTGTTGAATCTGTTTCTTACAGAAATATCAAACTAGAGGTTCCTACTTTTATTTATTTATTTTTTTAAATTTAATTTATTAGTTTTCTTTTCAGTAAATACAGGCAGTTTGGTACCATTATTTAGGCTCATCTGTGATCTACCCCCTCCCATTAGACCCTCCTTATTATTGAAAATGGGTCGTGCATTGTGGAGTTAGCCCCCAGTTATTAGTATGATAAATGTCTCTGAAAATCATGACCCAACATGTAACTCTGACATTCTTTCCGCCCCCTCTTCCGCAAGATTTCCCTGAGCCATGTTGGGTTCATTTTTGGTCTGCTTCAGTGCTGAGGTGTTGGGGGCCTCTGAGGCTCTGGCTTTCTGATTTGGTAGGAGTTGATTTTTCTCTGCATTGATCTCCTTCCCCTTTGTGCTGGTATCCAGTTCACAGGAAAACATCACCCTTGCTTATTTCACCAGTTGTCCTTAGTTTCAGTTGGGCCCCTTCTGAGGTATGTTGGGGCAGCTCTCTTCTTAGGATCTGCATCTATCTGGAAAAGAGAAGCAGATTCTCCAACGGAGAGTAAGTTAGCACCCAGAAAATTGAGATAACACTTACTTTTTTTGATAGACAGTTTGATAGGTGTAGGCCCTCTTATACCCCGTGATTGATGGTAGCTTGATATTGTAGAGTGGGCTTGTGTTTGGGTATGGTTCTGACTTGTTTCCCAGCTCCAGCTAAGGGTCTAGTACCACTGAGTGGATCAGTTAGCCAAATCAAGAGCAATTGATTCCTCACCATGGCTGTGTACACAGCCATGGTGAGGTTCCTACTTTTAAATATCGTATATTAAAAAAATAAGTTTTTCATGGTAGCATTGATGTTACTGAGATGAAACTATTAGCAGCATCTTTGTTAAATATAAAATATGTTTAAAATGTACTAATGAAATTATTTAAGACATGGATCTTAATTGTTAGTAGACCCTAGTACCCATTATCCAGTATTGAACCCCAAACACTATTTTCTGTCGTTGGTACTGTTGAGCTAAATAACTTCACTCCGAATCATTCACACTGCTGTACAAGAACAAAGGACTGAATTCTAGAGTATGGGAAACTGAAATACTTGCATGGCATATCTGGAAATATCTTAAACAGCAAAGATACATAGTGGATTTAGGTTCCTTTTTCCTTCTGCACTTTCTTATTCCTAATATATAGAATACAACAAAAAACAGAACCCCCCAAATCCACTTTACAGCCAGTGGGAGGATTGTCCCAAGCAGGGGTGGTATAGATGAGACTTTAAAGGGATCCTGCTTTTCTGGTAATACTCCAATACTGTTTGTATAAATGTCTCTCCTAATATTAATGCTTAGTCTTAGCAAGGAAGATTACACTGGTTTTGGTTTGAGCCACTTTATTTTGTGTGTGGGAGGAGCTAAATGGAATTGCTGAAGATAGTCAAGTATTAATCCCTGGAACTTGTTGATAGTAAGTTATGTGCTAAAAGTGACATCATAGATGGCATTTAACCAATGAGCTTTCAAAACAGAGACCACTTTTTGAAAAGCAGAACAATAGGAGATTTGATTATGCATACAGGTACCATGTGACAGCTTCTGGTTTTATAGATAGGTAGAAAGACACGAACCATGAAATGTAGTTAGGGAATCAGTGCTGGCATTGTATGAAGGGGAAAGAAACCAATTTGCTCCTGGCACTCCCAGGGATACCACAGCTTTGCCAGCAACATACCTAGGCCCAAGGCACTAGAACTATGAGGAAATAAATTTACATTCTTACCTATGTGATTGTGACAATTTGTCTCAGGGTAATAGAACACTGAATCAAGGTCCTTGCTACCTATAGATAGACAATATACTTTTTTTTTTTAATTTTTATTAACATTTTCCATGATTATAAAATATATCCCATGGTAATTCCCTCCCTCCCCACCCCCACACTTTCCCTTTTGAAATTCCATTCTCCATCATATTACCTCCCCATTACAATCATTGTAATTACATATATACAATATCAACCTATTAAGTATGCCCCTCACTTCCTTTCTCCACCCTTTATGTTTCCTTTTCAACTTACTGGCCTCTGCTACTAAGTATTTTCATTCTCACGCAGAAGCCCAGTCATCTGTAGCTAGGATCCACATATGAGAGAGAACATGTGGCGCTTGGCTTTCTGGGCCTGGGTTACCTGACTTAGTATAATACTTTCCAGGTCCATCCATTTTTCTGCAAATTTCATAACTTCATTTTTCTTTACCGCTGAGTAGAACTCCATTGTATAAATGTACCACATCTTCATTATCCACTCATCTGTTGAGGGACATCTAGGCTGGTTCCATTTCCCAGCTATTATAAATTGAGCAGCAATAAATAAGGTGGAGCATGTACTTCTAAGGAAATGAGATGAGTCCTTTGGATATATGCCTAGGAGTGCTATAGCTGGGTCATATGGTAGATCAATCTCTAGCTGTTTTAGGAACCTCCACACTGTTTTCCACAATGGAAAAATGGCTGGACCAGATTACATTCCCACCAGCAGTGCAGAAGGGTTCCTTTTTTTCCACATCCCCGCCAACATTTATGATCATTTGTTTTCATGATGATGGCCAATCTGACAGGAGTGAGATGGAATCTCAATGTAGTTTTAATCTGCATTTCCCTGATGACTAGTGACGTAGAACTTTTTTTAGATGCTTATATGCCATTCGTATTTCTTCCTTTGAGAACTCTCTATTTAGCTCCATAGCCCATTTTTTGATTGGCTTGTTTGATTCCTTATTATTTAACTTTTTGAGTTCTTTGTATATCCTAGATATTAATCCTCTATCAGATATATAGCTGGCGAAGATTTTTTCCCATTCTGTAGGTTGCCTCTTTGCTTTTTTCACTGTGTCCTTTGCAGTGCAAAATCTTTGTAATTTCATTAGGTCCCAGTGGTTAATCTGTGGTTTTATTGCCTGAGCAATTGGGGTTGTATTCAGAAAGTCTTTGCCAAGACCAATATGTTGAAAGGTTTCCCCTACTTTTTCCTCTAGCAGTTTCAAAGTTTCCGGTCTGATGTTAAGGTCTTTAATCCATTTGGACTTAATTCTTGTGCATGGCGAGAGAGAAAAATCTATTTTCATCCTTCTGCAGATATTTATCCAGTTTTCAAAACACCATTTGCTGAAGAGGCTGTCTCTTCTCCAATGAGTATTTTTGGCATTTTTATCAAATATCAGGTGGCTATAGCTACTTGGGCTTACATCTGGGTCCTCTATTCTGTTCCACTGATCTACATGTCTGTTTTTGTGCCAGTACCATGCTGTTTTTGTTACTATGGCTCTGTAGTATAGGTTAAAATCAGGTATGGTGATACCACCAGCCTCTTTTTTGTTGCTCAGTATTATTTTAGATATTCGAGGTTTTTTGTGATTCCAAACGAATTTCTGGATTTTTTTTTCTATTTCCATGAAGAAAGCCTTTGGAATTTTGATAGGGATTGCATTAAATGTGTAGATTGCTTTAGGTAAGATTGACATTTTCATGATATTGATTCTTCCAATCCAGGAACAAGGGATGTTTCTCCACTTTCTAGTGTCTTCTGCAATTTCTTGCTTGAGTGTTTTAAAGTTCTCATTGTATAGATTCTTTACTTCCTTGGTTAGGTTTATTCCAAGGTATTTTTTTTTTTCATGCAATTGCGAATGGGAGTGATTCTCTGATTTCATCCTCTGTGTGTTTGTTGTTAGCATATATGAAGGCTACTGATTTCTGTGTATTTATTTTGTATCCTGCTACATGGCTGTAGGTTTTGATCAGCTCTAACAGCTTGCTAGTAGAGTCTTTAGGGTCCTTTATGTATAGAATCATGTCATCTGCAAATAATGATAACTTGATTTCTTCCTTTCCAATTTGTATCCCTTTTATGTGTGTCTCTTGCCTTATTGCTATGGCTAAGACTTCCAAAACTATATTAAATAGACGTGGGGACAGTGGACACCCTTGTCTTGTTCCTGATTTTAGTGGAAAAGCTTCCAGTTTTTCCCCATTTAGTAATATGTTGGCTGTAGGCTTGTCATAAATAGCCTTTATTATATTGAGATATGTTCCTTCTATTCCCAGTCTCTGTAAGACTTTTATCATGAAGGGATGTTGGATTTTGTCAAATGCTTTCTCTGCATCTAATGAGATGATCATGTGATTTTTGTCCTTCAACCCATTTATGTAATATATTACATTTATAGATTTGCGTATGTTGAACCATCCCTGCATCTCTGGGATAAAGCCTACTTGGTCAGGGTGAATGATCTTTTTGATATACTCTTGTATTCTGTTTGCCAATATTTTGTTGAGAATTTTTGCATCTATGTTCATGAGGGAGATTGGTCTGTAATTTTCTTTTTTTGTTCTATCTTTGCCTGGTTTTGGTATCAGGGTGATGCTGGCCTCATAGAAGGAGTTTGGTAGAATTCCTTCTTTTTCTATTTCCTGGAAAGGCTTAAGAAGCAATGGTGTTAGCTCTTCCTTAAAAGTCTGGTAAAATTCAGCAGTGAATCCATCCGGGCCTGGGATTTTTTTAGTTGGGAGATTATTGATAACTGTTCGGATCTCCATGTTTGTTATAGGTCTATTTAAGTGATTAATCTCATTCTGATTTAATTTAGGTAGGTCATATAGATCAAGGAAATCATCCATTTCTTTCAGATTTTCATACTTTGTGGAGTATATGCTTTTATAGTATGTCCCTATGATTTTTTGAATTTCTCTGGAATCTGTTGTGATGTTACCTTGTTCATCTCTGATTTTATTAATTTATGTCTCTTCTCTCTTTCTTTTGGTCAGATTTGCTAAGGGTTTATCAATCTTGTTTATCCTTTCAAGGAACCAACTCTTTGTTTCATTAATTCTTTGGATTGTTCTTTTTGTTTCTATTTCATTAATTTCTGCCCTAATCTTTATTATTTCTTCCCGTCTACTGATTTTTGGTTTGCCTTGTTCTTCTTTTTCCAAAGCTTTAAGGTGAAGCATTAGGTCGTTTACTTGCGACCTTTCTAATTTCTTAATATAGACACTTAAGGCTATAAATTTACCTCTTAGAACTGCCTTCATTGTGTCCCAGAGATTTTGGTATGTTGTGTTCTCATTATCATTTGACTCTATACATTTTTTGATTTCCTTTTTGATTTCTTCATTGACCCACTCATCATTTAGTAGTGTATTGTTTAGTTTCCATGATTTTGTGTATGCTCTATAGCCTTTCTTGCTACTGATTTGTAGTTTAATTCCATTGTGGTCAGATAGAATGCAAAGAATTATTTCAATTTTCCTGAATTTGTTAAGATTTGCTTTGTGTCCTAATATATGGTCTATTTTAGAGAATGTTCCATGTGCTGCTGAAAAGAATGTATATTCTGCAGCCTTTGGATGAAATGTCCTGTATATATCTGTTAGGTCCATTCCTTCTATGACCTTATTTAGTCCAGATGCCTGTCTGTTTATTCTTTCCCTGGATGACCTGTCAATTGATGAGAGTGGGGTGTTAAAGTCACCCACCACCACTGTGTTTGGTGTTATCTGTGACCTTAGTTCTAATAGTGTTTGTTTGACGAATTTGGGAGCCCCCATGTTAGGTGCATATATGTTTAGGATTGTAATGTCCTCCTGTTGGAGTGTGCCCTTAATCAATATAAAGTGACCTTCCTCATCTTTCTTGACTAACGTCGGACTAAAGTCTACCCTGTCTGATATTAGGATAGCAACCACTGCTTGTTTTCTAGGCCCATTTGCTTGAAACACCGTCTTCCAACCTTTCACCCTAAGGTAATGTCTATCCTTTGTAGAAAGGTGAGTTTCTTGGAAACAACAAATTGTAGGATCCTGCTTTTTAACCCAGTCTGCAAATCTATGTCTTTTCGTTGGGGCATTGAGACCATTGATATTAAGAGATATTATTGAAAGGTGTGTATTTATGTTTGACATTTTTTTTTTGTGTGTGTGTGTTTCTGGTTCTACCTGTGCTCTCTTCTGTTAACTGGTATTTGAGTATAGCTTGTTTTCTCTAGGTTCCTTATATGTCTGCTTTTCCTTTTGTTCAGCATGGAGGATTCTATCAAGTATTTTCTGTAGAGCTGGTTTTGTCTTCAAATACTCCTTTAACCTGCTTTTGTCATGGAATGTCTTTATTTCTCCATCTATTTGAATGGATAACTTTGCAGGATAAAGTAACCTTGGTTGACAGTTGTTATCTTTCAGAACTTGGAATATATCACTCCAAGCCCTTCTGGCTTTAAAAGTTTGTGTTGAATAATCTGCTGTAATCCTGATGGGCTTGCTTTTGTAGGTAACTTGATTTTTCTCTCTCACTGCTTTCAATAATTTTTCTTTGGTGTGTGTGTTTGGAAGTTTGATTATAATATGGCGAGGGGAGGTTCTTTCTGGGTTTTGTCTGGCTGGGGTTCTAAAGGCTTCCTGTATCTGTATTGGCACCTCTTTCCCAATTTGGGGGAAATTTTCCTCTATGATTTGTTGAAGATGCCTACTATGCCTCTGGAGTGGAGTTCTTCTCCTTCTACTATGCCCTGGATTCTTATATTGGATCTTTTCATATTGTCCCGAATATCTTGAAATTCCCACTCATATTTATCTATAAGTTTGTCTTTCTCTTTGTTGGACTGCATTAGGTCTGCCACCTGGTCTTCTAGCTTAGATATTCTGTCCTCTCCCTCATCCATCCTACTGGTGAGATTTTCTACAGAGTTTTTTATTTCATTAACTGTGTTCTTCATTGCTAGTAATTCTGACTGGTTTTTCTTTATTATTTCTGTTTCCCTATTTATGTCTTGTATTGCCTTCTTTATTTCATTAAATTGGTGTCCTGCCTCTTCTTTGATTCCTTTGATTTCCTCTTAGATTTCCTCTTTGATTTTTTCTTTGATTGTTTTCATGTGTTCTTTGACCTCTTTGAACATATTTATAATTATTCTTTTGAACTCTTTCTCAGGCATTTCCTCTAACTCTTTCTCACTGGAGGACATTTCTGATGCATTAATACTTTTAGGTGGATTTATATCGTCTTGCTTTTTAGTGTTTCTTGTGTTATAATGTGTATGTTTTTGCATCTTGGATTAAGTTAATGCTTGGATTTTCTAGCTAGCTGTGTATTCTTAGCTGTATCAATTGATTTGATGTAATATATTTTCAGGGTAGGACCTTAAGGTATTAGGTGTGGCTCTTAAGACTCTCAGAGTATCTACAAAGATGTTCTTAGGGGTTGAGTTTCCCTGCTATTCAAGCAGGCTGAGTGGAATAAAATACAGGTAGATTCTAAAATTTAACTAAACACTGTACACATTCAATCAAAAACAGCCCCGAGTCTGTATGCAAGAGTAGTTATTATAATGACCAGATCCTCTATCAACAAAGAGGTTTAGATTTCTGGTCTGTTGAGGGATCCAAGTCAGCTTGTGACCAAGTAAGACCCTTCCCTGGTGCAATCCCAGTTACCTTGGGTGATTTTGGTCTCAGTAAAGTTGCTGCCTGGGTCGTCGGGCTGCAAAAAATATGGAACGCTTCACGAATTTGCATGTCATCCTTGCGCAGGGGCCATGCTAATCTTCTCTGTATCATTCCAATTTTAGTATATGTGCTGCCGAAGCGAGCACGACACTAATCTTAAACAATGTAGCAAAATTTCAATGGTTAATGTTAAACTCTTTCATTTTCTGAAATAGTTGTAACAGAAAAATAAAGTAAGATATTTTGTTGGTTCTAATAAATGGGAGCCAGTGACGAGTTGACTAATTAAATGGAGTTCTCCAGTTTCATTGCCTGTACTAAGAGCAAGATTTGAGACAAAAAAAAAAAAAAAAAAAAAAAAAATTTGTTTCCTTTGTCATAACTTGAATTTGACATACTTTGCTTTGATTTATGGACCCAGAGATATATAAATACTAAGTATTTAGATATTAATAGACTATAATAAAATTTAAATGTTTGGGTATGCATATGCCCAAACGAGCAAATTTATAACTCAATGGATTGCTTTTGAATATAAAATATTATCATAAATTTCTGAATTCCATAGGAAAGCAAATTTCTCTTACAGACTTAAGATTCTGCCTTGGATCAAAATTTATTGGTATAAATGTGGGGAGGTAATATAATCTTAATTCTTATTCTAATATAAGTTATGTTTCTGGCACTATATCTATGTAAAAATTGATACAGTATGCCCAACTACTGTGTTTCTCATTAAAACAAAGTAGATAATTTACATTTCAAATCCATAGCTCTTTAACTAAGTTATATTCTAAATTTCCAGTTAATGCTGAATAACTTCCTAATATTTAGATTCATTTTATACCACATACTGTAGTTGAACTAAACATATACAGGAAATAAAGACTTAAATCATTTATTAAAATTACAATTTGTGGTCTCTTTTGCATAGTTTTACATAAGCAAAAATGAGTAAAACATATGTAAAGAGTTTCTCCATACTATTTTTCACAGGTAGGCAGACATTTCACATCCATGCACCAAAAACTCACTTTTGCAATGCTGTTTTGCATAACAATTGAGACAGCTTCAAGTACCCATAATAGTCTAGGAAATTTGGTTTTAGTGCAAATATTTTTGTGAACTTTATATAGTAAATAGTGCTATAATAAGAGGAATTTTATCTTCTAAACAACTGAATCTATATTCATAGTTCCCTAAGTAGACAGCTTCGTTTGAGGGAGAATTCCCAGGGTGAAACATTAAGGAACATCTGTCATCTTTGTGGAACTTCATAAAACAAGGAGCCCAGCAAGTTTAGTAAATGCATTATGCCACATAAAACACTCCGAGAGTACCTTCACACATTGAAACCCCAGGCAGCGGATTTTACAGTCTCCTAGTACTAAAGGTGGTTAATATTGTACTGTAATCTGCATGATAAACTTTCAGAGACTTGCTAGGGAAAAAGTAGAGTCTAGGGGACTGTAGTAAGAATTATTAAAAGTATAAGAGAACATGTAATTATTAGACAGACCTACAATAAGCAAGAATGGCATGAAAGTGAGTCACAGTTAATCTCTGCTCTCATCTTAATAGGATCAAAATCACCTAGGAAACAGATCTCTGTGTTGAAGTTTTTAGATGAAGTTAATTTAACCTATGGCACCTGAAGTGTGACATTGGACCACAAGCCACGAGGACGGGAGAAACTTAAGTATTCTTTTGAACGTCCCTGAGCCAGGACTTAAAGAAATATCTTTATAATCAGAACAAGAAACTTCTTTATTATATTTTACTCCAAAATTTTCATTGCAGTAAAGTCTTCATTAAGGACATAGAAATATATTAAGGTTGTTCATGGTTCTTAAACTGTCTTTAGAAAAAGAAAAAAAAAAGGTGGAATTAACTTGTTTGCAGGTTCTTGAAGGCAATTATTTTTCCAGGAATTTCAAACATTGTGTCCTTGGAGCATCAGTGGTAAAATTTTAAACATGCCCAGCAGCTGTGGTTAGACCCAATGGAAATGGCATTGTCTATGCCAGAGGTTGAGGAGACTTTGGCCATCTGCCTTTGCAATTGTCAGCTGTCTCACTTCTGCATGTTGGAGGCATAGACATGTGGCTGCAAGTAACTGACTGACCAGAACCAAATCATTCTTATGTGGTTCCTATACATATAATTCAATATTCATATAGATAATTTCTAAATAGGGAAGATTATATATATATATATATATATATATATATATATATATATATATATATATACATCTTACTATTTCTAGATCACAAAATACCCCTGTGAATTCAGGTATTAAATCAAAAGAGATGAACCAAGTGGTTATGTAGCTCTGTGCTATATGACATGTTTTAGTCAATGGTGGACTGCATATGGGATCCAGGTCTCATGAGCTAGCATCTATTCATATAATGCCATCTGTCCCCCATTTGCTACTTTTGTTTCATTAACAGTATAGTCCATGTTTGTTAATGATGTTCAAAGTTTGAGCTGTCATAGTATTCTACGATATTATAAATTTAAAATTTTATTCTCTCTAATTGCATATTTAAGTTCACCTGGTCATATGAAGAGATTGGAAGGAGTAAGAATGTTTCATTAGTTATAACTAACTTCTCAACCAAGAACAAGGGCTGAAATGTGGCATCCATGTTGAACTCTGTCAGGTAAAGATGAGTTAGTAGCAATTTTAAGACTCTTCCAAACATGGAAAAATTTCAATGCTACCCCAAATGAGAACAAACTAATTTTTTTATCACAATACTATTCTGATGTCAAAACCACAAACAGTCACATATACATGCAAACACACACACACACACACACACACACACACACACAGAGAGAGAGAGAGAGAGAGAGAGAGAGAGAGAGAGAGAGAGGGAAACAATAACAACTGTAGACCATCCCTGTTGAGCTAAAAAGATGAATGCCATGGTCAGTCCAATTTCTAAGGCTCATTAGATGGAGGATGGAGTCTACACCATGATCAAGACAGTTGTATCATGAGGATTCAAGGCTGGTTCAATGTATATAAATCAGTGATATAGGAAAAAAAATTCTCATTAGAAGTTAAAAAAAAGTCTTCTGACAAAATTCAAAACATTTTCCACAATAAAACACTCAATAAAATGATTGCTAAAAAAGAATGTACCTCAATATAATTAAGGTGAATACCAGCAATCCCACTAAGGAGGGCCCTCAGTGGGGTGGGGACATGGAGAAGGGAAATGATAGTATGAATGTATGATGTATCCACATATATGTTCTACTTGATAAAAATTATTAAACATTAGGAAATAAGAAAATATTTTTTGTTTCATTTGACATGATATACTATAAAATTTTACACATACACACCACAAACAAGGCTGTGAAAATTAGTAAATTAATTCAACAAATTTTCAGAACAACTCATTAAAATAAAAAAAAATTGTTTTTCTTTATAAATTCACTACTAATAATTTATACAAAGAGGAAATATAAAAATACACCACTGTTTAAAATACAATCAAAATATAAATGTTTACGAATAGCATCACTCTGCAAGAAAAAGATGCATACAATAAGAAGGTATAATATTTGATAAAGAAATTTTAAAATGTACAAATGGATTGAATGATTCCCCATGTTCATAGATTAGAAAAGTTATTATTGTTAAAAGTGTTCCTACAATACACAGAAAGCTAAGTATTAACTGTAACATATCAAATTCTAAATGGAAACTTTTATAGAAATAGAAAAAAATCACATAGAATTATAAAATAACCTAAAATGCTAAAGGAATATATATAAAATAGAAAGAAATGAAGGGCATTGTACTGCCTTAATTAGAAATATGTTTCAAGGCTAGAGTTAGCACTATGTCATAATAGCAAAATAGAGGCAGGCTAGTTGAATTGCGAAATGACAAGTATTTTTTTTTTTTTTTATTCTTGTTTTATGAGGTAGGGTCTCACTCTAGTCCATGCTGACCTGGAATTTACTATGAAATCTCAGGGTGGCCTCAAACTCACGCAGATCCTCCTACCTCTGCCTCCAGGGTGCTGAGAGTAAAGGTGTGCACCACCACACCCAGAATGACAAGTATTTTGATTTTCAAATGTGTAATCTGTTCAAGGGGATTATATTATATAATAATACGTTATGGAAATATAAAAAATACAATTAAAACAAAAGAAATAATGGGAATTTGAACCTACAATTTTTTTTAATTAATTTATTTATTTGAGAGTGACAGACACAGAGAGAAAGACAGATAGAGGGAGAGAGAGAGACGATGGGAGCACCAGGACTTCCAGCCTCTGCAAACGAACTCCAGACGTGTGCGCCCCCTTTTGCTTCTGGCTAACGTGGGACCTGGGGAACCGAGCCTCGAACCGGGGTCCTTAGGCTTCACAGGCAAGCGCTTAACCGCTAAGCCATCTCTCCAGCCCAGAACCTACAAACTTTTAAGACAGTTCCTTAGTATAGTGTCGTGGCTGACCTTAAAATCAAGATCCAGTGGCCTCAGCCTTCTAAGAAGCTTAGGGAGCATGCTCAAACCAGTACACCTTGCTTGATTATATTACTTATAATTAAAGGATTATAACAATAAATTTATGACAACAAAGATAGATTGTATATATATATTGGACTAGAATAATGATGTATGATATACAAAAATAAAATATTTAAAAATGATTGATAATTTCCATAAATATAAATAACACAGTTCATAAAACATAAAAGATTGAATATGATAATGAAACATGTTTGTTTAAAAATAACAGACTTTCTCAACATTAGAGCTGTATTTTTATTTTATATAAAGTGGATGTCTTATTAGTATTATTAGTAAAGATGTAAAAAACAGAAAATGTTTACCCAAATTCACAACAAAGTGCATTTTGTAAAGATAAGATAATATCAGTATGAAAATGAAATCATTGAAAAGTGTGTATGTGTGTAACAAATACACCTAAAGAGACTTAAACAGAGGAAACATCAATTCTAGTCATAGTGAATGCTTTTCACATACCATTCTCAGTACTAAAGATTAGCTAGGCATGGTGGTAAATCTTATAATCTCAGGATTTGGAAGGCTCATGCAGGCTAGGACTGGAGAGATGGTTAGGTGGTTAAAAGTGCTTACTTATGAATTCTGCCAGCCCAGGTTTGAGTCCCCTTTACCCATGTAAAGGCAGATACACAAAATGGTGCATTTATCTGGAGCTCATTTGCAATAAGTGGCCCTGGTATGCCCATATTCTATTATTTTTCTCTAGGCTCTATTTTTAAACTGAGAAAATTTAGTTGACTGAGAGTTGTGTAAATATACAACAACTTCTGATAGAAGAGACACAAAGGCAAAACTAAACTTAGCCTAAATAACTAAAAGAACTACTGAAATATTTTCACCTAAGAGAATGTAATAATGCACTACCATCAGTAAGTCAAGAATCTGTAATGAAACTATGTTTTATTGAAGCAAGACTATGTCTTCCCATTGAACTAGAGAACAGATACTCTGCCATGATTAATTTGATCTTCACTGCTCAGAATTTAGAGAACAAGAAATTCTTTGGCTCAGTACTACTTAAAAAAAACTTCAAAAATACACAAGAAGTTCAAAGACATGTTTAAGAATTTAAATTTTATTTTATTTTCTTATACTTCTATAGTGCTCTGATTTAGCCACAATCTGACATGAGCCAAGTACACATTCTGCTAATGAGTGTCATGAGCAGAGCTAAGATTTCACTTAACAGCAGACACTTTAAGTGTAACTCGTGCTACAATAAATGTTTAAAGTTATCACATTCTAGTTATTTATGCATGTATACTTATTTGTCTTAATTAATTTTGAAACATGATCTCACTAGATTAAATGGGCCACAGCTGGCTATGTAGCATATGCTGGCTTCAAATTGGCCATCCGTCTGTCTCAGCAACCTGTGTCCTGGGAATACAGGTATGCCACCATCCTGCCTGGGTGAATTGCAGCTACTTAGTACCAATATCCCTGAGGCTTCATTCTTTTCATATATACTAAAGACCTTAACCAGTGCCCTTGCTCAAAGAAATCTGTTTTATATGTTTATTGACTGATGGAAGCTCAGTCAAGTCCTAACTCTTGTGAACAGTATTGCATGGACCATTAAAAAGAGGCATCTCTTCAACACAGTGATTTCATTTCTTTGCATAACTATCCAGGGGTGTGGTACTGGATCTTGTAGCACACTGCATCATTGATTTTGCAAATATTTTTATAAAAATTACAAAATGAACATTCCATTTTGTACTCCAAACTGTACTACACAATGTTCTGTTTTGGTTGCATCTTTGTCAACACTTGTTATTTTTTGGATGTTAAAACATTGTCTGCTACTAGACCTGAGGTAAAAGATTATTTGGTTTTGAGTCTCATGTCTCTGTTGAGTAGAGAGACTGCTACATAGTGAGGCTCTTCTTTGTGACCATTGGTGTTATATATCTTGAGCAATTTTATACATAGTAATTTTCATTATGGACTCATATGAGTTGCTAACATATTTTAAATACTAGCCTTGCTTTTATTTAATAAACCATCTCTCATTATATAGGTATTCTTAATTTGTAATTTCATGTGTTGATCAAAATTTTATTTGCTATTGTTCAGTTTGTTTATTTTTTGCCTGTGTTGACTATACATCTGGTATTATATCCACACAATACTATCATTTTGAAGAGTTATATCAAGAAATTTTTCCAGAATGTTGTTTTTCCAAAATTTTATAACTTTTTAAATCTCCTTTGAGCTGATTTTGTGTTTAGTTTAATATCATAATTCAATTTCAGTTTATAATATTCAGACTCCAGTTTTTATAATATAATTTATTAAATAAATTCTCCTTTTACCTTTTGGGATTTATGGCTTAATGCTGATCCTAAAAATAAATAGAGTTTATCACTTCCACACCAATAGAGCTTGGAATGACATAAAACTACTATGCAAAAACAAATAACAGCCATTACCTAAAGGTAAAGCAAATAAGTAAGTAGCATGACTTCAGGGAGACATAATGATCAATACATTAGTGGTGTCAAAAGTGGTGGGTTCTGGGATAATAATATTATAGTTCCAATTTTATCAGTGTTTTTAATAGCCTTATAAATACATATAATATTTATATCTAAATTTTATAAAAAGAGAAAACAAATTCTTAAAAAGTTTAAACATTTTTTTGAAATATTCAAAATGGCCATGACACAGTATCAGAAGAGCTACAGACTGTTAGCAAAGCAGTATTCATGTAGCATGTTTTTTTTTTTCTCATTCTCTTTCCAGTTTGTTCTTCCCTAAATTTTTATTAACTATGCTCTTTCCAGTCCCATGAAAATATCTGGGTTGGAAGAATCTGTATAATCTTGGTTGGTGAAGGTTGAAGACATATACAATACTCACCACTATCCTTTTCTTTCATGGAGAACATGAGAACAGCAATTTGCACACTTTACAGCAAGAGACGTCGCCTTGGGAGGTAGGCAATGCAGGCAAAATAAAATTGTTTTTTTCTTTCTTTTTTTTTTTGTGAGATTACTCCTGAGAGTTTTCTTCTACCGTATAGTCATTGGGTCTTAAGCAGACCCCGAATTCTCCCAGAGGTACTTTATTCAGGTGTTTTCTGGGTGCGGGAACAAAGACTGCACTCCCCACTCCACCCTCTTCCTGATATCATTCTTCTTTTTGACTAATTCTCAGGATTATTGGAACATTGTATTGTTATGGATAAGGTTATATAATAATAATACAAAACATAAGTGATTCAATTATGAATGTAGAATGATATTTAAAGTATTTCATTGTAGCTATATAAATTTAGTAAGTCTATTAAATTATATACACATACAAAAAGTTTGTAATTCATATACAAACACTATTTTCTTTCTTTCTTTTCTTAATTTTTTTGAGGCAAACTCAATAGACTGGTCTTTTTATGTGAGAGAGTAAAAGAGGGAGAGAGCGAGAGACTGAGAGAGAGAGAGAGAGAGAGAGAGAGAGAGAGAGAGAGAGAGAGAGAGAGAAAGGATGTACCAGGGCCTCCAGCCACTGTAATAAAACTCCGTATGCTTGTACCACCTTTTACACATCTGTAAACTTGCCTGCTGGCATCACCTTGTATGCTTGTATGTTTGGCTTATGTAGGACCTGAGGAATAAAGCATGAGTCCTTGGACTTCCCAGGCAAGCATCTTAACTGCTGAGCTATTTCTCTAGCCCTTTTCTTTATTTCTATTTCTCTTCCCCTTATCTTTCTTATTGAGACAGAGCTTCATTATGTAGTCCATGCTGGTCTGAATCTGGAGATCTTCCTGATTTACCCTACTGAATAAAAGAGGTTTACAAGTATGTGCCATCAGCTTCAGTTGAGCAATATTCAAACTATTTAGATTGCTTTTGTGGATAAATATACCAAGTACATTAAGTACATACCCCTATAAAAGGAAAAGTTCACAAATTACTAAGTAACTTTTTATCATATTAATCTTTTATGCTAGAAATTCACACATAAATAAAACCTATCTTTACTGTATAAGTAAATTATTCACCATTTAATTTTATATTATGATAAGAAGTCACAATTTCATATTACCACAAATTATAAAATTCTACAAATACTTTCAATGGCAATATTTATTAGCATTTTATGTATGTATTCAGCTATAACAAGCAGGTATAATATCATTACAAACAAAATAAAGTGAGGGCATTTTCCTTAATATGAGATGTAATTTTAGTATATTTAAAGAGACTATTTATAAACATATGATATCAGATGTTTTCTTATAGGAGATTTGTGATATATCTCATTTAGTTTTTACCCAGTCTTAATAAGCACCTGACATCTTAAATTTGAGGAACTTGAGACATCTGTTTAAACATGGAAGATATAAATAATTTCTCTTTGTTTTCTTTCAAAGTTCACACAATGTCACAATAATTGTATAAAATTACATAAAGATTAAATACACAAGGCTCAGAAAGAGTATTGAAAAAAAGGTAAACTGACACAATTTTGAAAATGAAACACAGGTAAATAAATGCAAAAATCTTAGAGCAGTGCCTGCTAAACTATGTATAGAACACATGCCATGAATGGAGTCAACTGGAATCAAATAAATTTTGAAAGCTTCTTGAAGAAGAAACTCCAAATTAACGATGTAAATGAAAGCTAAAGACTTGTTTTACAGTTAATTTCAGGGAACACCTTATTTCTCTTATTTTGATTCTGTTCTTTCTCCAAACCAAGAAATGTAAAATCATAATAATGATGAAATTTATTTCTTTTATTTTCTTTGCACTAAGCCAAATATTAATTTGAAATAAATTTTAGGCTCACATATATTAGGAAAAAATGGGCTTGAGTGTGTTTTCTTCAGACTAAGAGGAATAAGTTAATGTGTGTATATTGAAAGACCAAATTTGAAGACCATTTCTCTAAGTTCCCTCTCAGAAAAGCAATCATCTTTATATTTAATAGGAATGATATAAGACACTTCATCTCCAGGAAAGATAAACCAAAAAAGTCTATAATAGTATTTAAAAGGGCTGGAGAGATGGCTTAGCAGTTAAGTGCTTGCCTGTGAAGCCTAAGGACCCTGGTTCGAGGCTTGGTTCCCCAGGTCCCAAGTTAGCCAGATGCACAAGGGGGCGGCGCATGCGTCTGGAGTTCGTTTGCAGAGGCTGGAAGCCCTGGCGCGCCCATTCTCTCTCTCCCTCTATCGGTCTTTCTCTCTGTATCTGTCGCTCTCAAATAAATAATTTAAAAAAAAATAGTATTTAAAATCCTTTAGTTAAATGTATTGAATCCTTCCCAATTGTTATACCTGCCCTCTACTCTACCATGCTCTGGCCGTGGAGCTTCCTCTTGAACTAATCAAAATAAATGCTTCATTTTCATAAACTACTTTTGGTTATTGTTTTTTTTTTTTTTTTTCCAGCAAGGAGAATGTAACAGATAATAAATACAGCTAATACACCTAATATTCAAATTAAATCTTAGTGGTGTTCTCCTTTCTATTGTGTTGTATGATTTATTATCTTCATGTGTGTGTGCATGTGTGTGTACATTTGTGCAAATGAATGGCAGGCATGCTCATGCAACAGCACCAGGTGGAGGTCAGAGAGCTATAGATCCTCACCTTGGCTGTCTTGTTGCTCACCTCTGCGTTTGCCAAGATGGTTGGAAAGTGAGCTTCTGGACATTATACTGCCACTCTAAGAGTCCTAGGATCACAGACATGCTGCTGTGTCTGGTTTTCTATGGTCTCTCTGTTGATCTGAATGGGGACATCATACTTGTAAAGCAAGGACTTTTAGCCACTGTGTTATCTCCTCATCTCTTTCATGTTATGTATATGAAATGCACTTTCACAGCCTGGAGATAAGTCCTCAAAAATGAAAAAAAGGGGGTGAAAACTGGAAGAAATGTAGATGATTTGTTGAACAATAAAGTCATTTTAAATAATAAATAGGTGAAAGTGCTGTTTGGGTGAAACAGTGTTATAATGCTTTGAAATGAATTATGTAAGAACTTACTATTTTTTAAATAATGAGAAGCAATATCATTTTCATAAGATTAGATTCTTTCCCCAGAAATTATAATGAATAGTTGAAATAAGAAAGGGCATTTAATTACACTGAAAGGTTTTTAATAAAAGGGCTCTGTACAGCAAATTAAAATTGTGCTTAATTGAGTAACCAAGAAGTTTCTTTTTTTGTTGTTGTTCATTTTTATTTGAGAGTGACAGAGAGAGAGAAAGAGGGAGAGGGAGAGAGAGAGAGAGAGAGAGAGAGAGAGAGAGAGAGAGAGAGAGAGAGAGAGAGAGAGAATGGGAGTGCCAGGGCTTCCAGCCACTGCAAACAAAGTCCAGACACGTATTCCCCCTTGTGCATCTGCCTAACGTGGGTCCTGGGGAACCGAGCCTCGAACTGGGGCCCTTAGGCTTCACAGGCAAGCGCTTAACTGATAAGCCATCTCTCCAGCCCATACCAAGATCTTTCAAAGGACTGCGAAAGGAAAGAAAGATGTAAAGGCTCCGTGGAGTTGGGAAAGAGGCACAAAGGGGAAACATGGATCTAAATATCTCCAAGTATTTCAGCAATAATATTACATGTAAGAAAGTATTAGATGAGTGTTACTTTCAAGGAAAAACAACTTCCAGTGCATGTTCCCATATGGAAACACCAAAGTTATTTGATTGTGAATGTATTGGTATATATCACTCACAACAATGTAGTAGCAGTGATATAGTCATCAAATTCCATGAAATGTAAAGTTGTGATTCTTTCTGGATAAGCTATCACAGGTCCCTCATTAGACATTCTGGGGTTTTGCTTTGTAGCCAGAATATTTTTAGGTTCTTTTCTAGTTGATACTCTTCATTGTATTTGTCTACTATGGTTGAAAATGTTGAATGGGATGAATCTGTGTCCTCTGTGAGGACCAAGGAAAGACCTCAGAGAAAACAGTTTATTTGTTTCTTTCATTCCCAAAGTATGGGAGGCTTAAAATAAGGGCAATGATGCAGTTACTTTCTCATGCTGGGATAGAACATTGACCAAAGTAGCTTATGGGAGGAAAGCACATAGTTTTATTTGCTTAAGGGGAAGCTCATGGTAGAAGAAAGGCCGGGCATCATTTCTTGCCACAGCAGCTTATATAAGGCAGCAGCAGTGAGCAGAGCTCAGGCCACAGGAGCTGGATATAAGACCTTTAAACTCACCTCACCTCTAGAAACACATCTTCTCCACCAAGTCTCCACCTCCAAAATTGCCATTAGCTGAAAACCAATTATCCAGATAGCATGAGACTATGGGGTACATCTAATTCAAAGTACCACAATTGATGATCACTACGTCTCTCACATTTCACCTGGGAAAAGGTTCCCATCCTCATTACACAGATCCAGTGTCATCTTTTTCTTTACTTCCCTCCTTTTTCCTGGAAGATGAGACAAATTTTGAGGGATGTGCAGGAGCCATTCATTCCATAATAATTTTTATGCAATTTTTTTCCTGATTACTTCAAAAAATGCATGCTCCAGCATATGTTTACACTGGCAATCTGTCACCAAATACTCATGGAATATTTCTTGAAGAATGCATCTTATTTTTTCAAACAAGACAAGTGGAGCATCCCCTGCACAATGTGTTTAAACTGATACTGTACAGAAGCACCAGCATAGGTCAGAAACTTAAGGAACTCCCATTACAGTTTGTGGAGCTGTTTTTTTTTTTTTTTAAGTGTTTCTATTTGTGTGCACTTTGAGGTGTGCATGTACATATGCATGTCCGTGTGATGTGATCCCCCCCAGCCCCCTGCCCCGCATACACTGGCTTGTTGTTTGGTATTTGCCTGTGGTGGCTGGAGCTGATTGCCTGGTGTCCTGTTCCACAGAGCTCCTCACTTGTCTTGTCTCTCTTTTTGCTGATTCCCAAGTTTCCACAGCTCTTAGAGATGGAGCTCCAGTTGGTGTTACAGAAGTGAGTGGCACACTGAGTGCATCTGGAATCTGGAGAATACAACTCTGGCAGTCTCGAGATGTACTCATGCTTGGCCCCATCAGGTGCTCATGCTTGCACAGAAAGTACAATTCCATAACGAATCATCTCTCCAGCCCCATGGAGATGATTTCCAGAATATCCAAAAGCTAGGAAACAATATACTTCCAACAAAATAAAAGTGTCATATTAGTTGTGTTTGCAAATCAATAGAAAATACACAAGATGAAATGTTTACACAAGCCACTTGAATGTTTTACTTAAAATAGGGAGGCAGATTCCAGAAGAGACAACTGGATGAATCAAGAGGTTCACATTTACTGAGTGTGATACAGGCTTGAAGTTGATTTAGGATAGACATCGGTGCCATGATAATACCTCATGAGCTAAAATTGCTTCTGACTATGTACATTAGGTAAAATTATATTGAAGCAATTAGGATTCAATTATATAAATAGCATTGCAGGTAGAAATAATGGAATGAAGCTGGGCATGGTGGCACATGTCTTTAATACCAGCACATGGGAAGACAGAGGTATGAGAATTGCTATGAGTTTGAGGCCACCGTAAGGCTACGCAGTTTCTTAGAGGAGTGACACCAAATGTCAACCTGAGAAGGTTGCTAAGAGGACTGTGTGTGATAAGGTATGTAATGTCCTGGTTATAGTGTCCCTTAGTGGGTAGAGAGTGCTTAATAAACAGTAACCATTAAGATAGTTGAGAATGGCAGGGTGTGGTGGTGCATACCTTTAAGCACAGGAATTGGGAGGCTGAGGTACCAGGATTGCTATGAGTTTAAGGCCACCCTGAGACTACATAGTGAATTCCAGGTCAGCCTCAGCTAGAGTGAAACCCTATCTCAAAAAAAATAAAAATAAAAATAAATAAATAAATAAATGGAATGAAACAATGCACACAAAAGAAAAGAATAATGTTTCCAAAATAGAATTAGACAGGAAATGCTATGAAACTGAACAGAAACTTCTTAAAAGAGGAAATGCAGGGGCTGGAGAGATGGCTTAGTACCTGTGAAGCCTAAGCACCCCAGTTCGAGACCTCATTCCCCAGGACCCACGTTAGCTGGATGCACAAGGGGTGCATGCATCTGGAGTTCATTTGCAGTGGCTGGAGTCCCTGGTGAGCCCATTCTCTCTATCTATCTGTCTCTTCCTCTTTCTGTCTGTCTCCCTAAATAAATAAAAGGGAGCAAAAAAAAGAAGAAATGCATATAAATATGTGAACAAGTGTTCCATAAACATAGCCATCAGGAAAATATAAATTACAAAGTACCTTGTGTTTCCCTCTCACACCAGCCTGAAGGGCTATTATCAAGAAATAAATGACTACAAATGATGGCAATTCATAATGATGGGAGTTGACTCTGGTACAAGCACCACAGAAATCAGTGGGGTGTTTCCATAAAAAGCTACAAAATATAACTATTGTATGACCAAGCTAGACCCGTCTAAAACTTACACACCAATAACTCTATGGCCTGTTTACTACAGAGATATTTGTACATCCATATGTATTGCTGTCCTAGTCACAATAAGACCAGTGTAGATCTTCACCAACTAATGCATGGATATTAAAACACTGTATTTACTGTGGTATAATATTTAATGGTGTAGTGGGAGGCAGGTCATGGAAGACATTAAGATGTGAAAGTTCAAGTATGTAACATTTAGGCAGAGTATCATTCACTGTGGCTTTCAAGTTAGTTGAAGAGAATTATTAAATTTTAGACTTTGAAGAAACAGAACAAATTAATGAAGAAGTAAATGAAATGGGTATAATTTCATTTTAATCATTGAAAGTTGTAGAAATAACACAAAGAATACTGAAGGGAAACTATATCTAAATCAAAGTCATTTAATTATGTTTGTATAAATACATATGAATAAAGAAATTAGAGATATAATATGGAATCGGTTATTGAAAACTATAGCAATTGACATGCACTTTGGAAATATTTCCATAGACATAATGAGATTGTAAAAGTCAATATTTTTAAAGAAATAAATGAAATATAAGCACTGTATATCATATGTAGTCTTTCAGTAGTGAAATTAAACAGATTATCTTACTTATATGATGGACATATTGCTTTTATCAGCAAAATTCTGCTCAGAGTGTCTGGTGGGTTGGAATTCTGAGGTTCAGATGTGATCAGCACTCTGAAGAAGATGCTTGAATGCCATGGGCCAGACAAATCGACTGTACAGTGGGGTGTTTCCTTAAAAAGCTACAAAGTGTAACTATTTCATGACCAAGCTAGGCCCGTCTAAAACTTACACACCAATAACTATGACAAATGAATGATCCAGAGCCATAAGCCAATCTTAAGCTCAAATGAACACAATATGTCTTTATGCTAGCTTTTAGCAAGATTCTGTACAACACTTTCCTGTTACTTTTTTTTACTTCTCATATGATGAATTATATTTAGCTCTATTTAGATTAATAAAACTACAGATGATTGGACTACAAAAAAGAAGCTATTGAATGGAATGGCATAGATAAGAAAATGATTCTTTGAACCCTAAATACAAAAGAATTATCCAGCTTGTTTGGAGAGATGTGAAGGTTTAATCACTATTTACTATTTTAAGTAATTTTATTATTATGAGTTTGTTAATATCTGAGAGAAGTGTCCTTCATTTCTTTTGCTAAGACATCATTGTTTGCTCATCATTTAGATGTCTTTCATTCCCTTTATATTTTTTTTTTATTTGAAACTGTTTGCATATTCCACCTGCTCATTTGTTATGTTTACTTTTCATACTTGACCTAATTGAAGTTAAAGGGATGATTTAGCTCTTTCTCTTCATGATGTGGTCTCTATAGCCATGCTTCTCTGTGCACTTTATAACCTGAAAGAAAATGCTACTAGTGTATGATGACTTTTTTTTTTTAAATTTTTTATTCATTTATTTGAGAGCGACAGACATAGAGAGAAAGACAGATAGAGGGAGAGAGAGAATGGGCGCGCCAGGGCCTCCAGCCACTGCAAACGAACTCCAGACGCGTGCACCCCTTTGTGCATCTGGCTAACGTGGGACCTGGGGAACCGAGCCTTGAACCGGGGTCCTTAGGCTTCACAGACAAGCGCTTAACCGCTGAGCCATCTCTCCAGCCCTATGATGACTTTTTTGATTAAAATGTAAACAAGCCTGTTATGCCCTTGCCTAGTTTAGAATCCCAGATATCCTGAGACAGGAACTTTTAGCTTTGCATATGAACATCTTAAACATAACCATAATGGGGCTGGAGAGATGGCTTAGCGGTTAAGTGCTTGCCTGTGAAGCCTACAGACCCTGTTCAAGGCTTGATTTCCCAGTACCTACCTTAGCCAGATGGACAAGGGGGCACACGCATCTGGAGTTCGTTTGCAGTGGCTGGAGGCCCTGGTGCGCCCATTCTCTGTCTCTGCCTCTTTATCTCTCTGTCACTTTCAAATAAACAAATAAAAATAATTTTAAAATAACCATAATGGACTTTAAATTATAAAGAATAAAACCCAAAATGAATTACTACTTTTTGGCTTATAGAGAGGATATGCACAATTTATTATAGTCTCTTAATTCATTTTCATATTTTGCCTGCAGAAAAGAAGATAAGGAAATACTCTATGGAGGATATAAATGAATTTTAATAAAATTCTAAAGAATAAAAAATGAAGTATAAAGATTATCAGAAAGTCAAATAGGCCTAAGCAAGTATCAGAATTCACAGGTATGTGTGTTCATTTCTCTTCCCTATGGGCAAAGGTATGATAAAAAATATTAAAGAAGTAAGAGAATAATTCAAAAGTAAACAAAAATTTACATCACTAAGCATCATAAATACTTAAGACTTACTATAAAAATAGAGTACACAGCTTCATGAATTTGGCTTAGAATTTTTTTTTTTTTTAAATGAAATTAGGGTCCTAGCAAGGACAGTGTTTGGCAGGCCAGGCAGGTGGAAGTGAGTAGGCCAGACCCATTTCTAGGATCCTCTGACCTCCTGGGTCTGAGCTCCTTGTGAGGATAGTGTGTGGGTGAGCGAGGTGGTTTGGAGTGAGTAGGCCAGAACCCTGCATCCTGATCCTGGATCCTCCCAGCTTCCCGGCGTAGATTGTCTGTGCTGTCTGTGCCATGGAGGGTGCTGCAGGAAGTGTGCTAGATCTCCTATCCTTTGCTCCTCCCCGTCCACTGTCCTGATAGGTAGCATTGCTCCTTACCTGGGGCGGGCTCTGTGTGAGCTGTGGAATCAGGCCTTATGTTTTAGTATAGTGACTGGCCACTAGTCGCCAACATCTGTGTTCGCCTGAGTCAGAGGGTGAATGGATGAAAGGACAAAAACTTGTATCTGCCTCAATAAAATAAAGATTATTCCTAAAACGGGTAGACAACCATGCAAAAAGGCCAATGAAAGTCAGAAAACTGAGATCTCCACCAAGGATGCCTAGACCTGCTATGGAAGACTCAAATGAAATCATAGAGAAGTCAACCGAAATTCATTCCCAAAATGGAAACCCGACAACCAATGAGACCCTGATTTAAAAAAAAAAAAAAAATCACTGAACTTGAAGGAAACTATCAAAAAACCAACAATTGTATAAATGAAATTGAACAGAATCATCTCCTACCTTTGAAAGTACGTTCAACTTGATCAAAAAAAAAAAAAATGTTAGAACCCTCCAAAGTGATATGAATAAATTGTAGGTAAGTCAAGAAATTAAAGACCTCAACAACCAGTTGATTAAGCTTAATAAAGGCTTGATCAAATGAAAGAATTACCTACAAGAAGCATCAAGAAAATCAGAACTAAAATTTAGATCATACCTCAAAAAATAGATGGACACAAAACCAAACAACACAACAGAAAACAAAACAAAAATAAATAGAAATAATAAAACACTACCTAGAAACACTCATGAACAGAATCTCTCATGTGTAAGACAGAAACTCTGACCTAGAAGATAGACAGATGAAACTGACTGGGAGGCCAAAATATTTTTCTGAGTTCAATACCTCAAGGGAACAGAATAACAGGGAATGGTGAGACACCCTAAAGAAACCAACATCCAGATCATGAGTATACCAGAAGGAGAGGAAATCCAAAACAGAGGCATAGATAACATACCCAACAAAATTATTGACGAAAATTTTCTGAATCTTGTAAAAGAGAGGACCACCCAGATAAAAGAAGCCCACAGAACACCAAACAGCAGACAGGACCAAAAAAGAAACTCTCCAGGATACATCTTACTTAAAACTTTTCTCATATATGTGTGTGTATATATATGCATATATCAACTTCCATACTTACAGACAACAAACCATGTTATTTTCCTCCCCTCCCCTACTTTCCCTTTGTAACTCTGCTCTCCATCATATCTCCTCCATCTCACCATTAGTCTCTCTTTTAATTATATGTCATCATCTTTTTCTCCTATTATGAGGGTCTTGTGTGGTTATTGCTAGGCACTGTGAGGTCTTGGATATTGAGGCCAAATTCTGTCAGGACAGTTGTATGTAAGAAGTGTTACCCTTCCTATGGTTTTACATTCTTTCTGCTACCTCTTCCGCAATGTACCCTGAGCCTTGAGGGTGTGAAATGTTTCAGTACTGGACACTCTTCAGTCCCTTCTTATTAGCATTATGTTGCCTTTTGGGTTACCCAGTGGTCATCACCATCTGAAAAGAGAAGCTTCTCTAAACAGAACAGAGAGTAGTATTTATTTATGAGTATGAACATTAAGTACAGTGATTTCAGGGAAGCTTGGTGAAAGTAATATATGCATTTATCCAGACAAGAGCAGGCTTTATACCCCTAAGGCTCATGACCTCCCCTGCCATAGGCTCTTGACTAGGTTTTCAGTACCAGGCACACATTCCCTCCAATAGAATGGGCTTTCAGTCCAATTACAGAGCAGTTGGTTTCCTCCAGAGCAGACCTGCCACTATTGCAATTATTCAGTCCCTTGGCCTGTCTGGCCAAACTTGAGTTTCAATTGTCCACTGTTTCCACCACTGATGGCATCTGTCTCCCATAAGACTGCATACAGTGCAATTTTTTTCCACTTTCATTTGGGTGGTCTACAGGGAGAATGTTTTCTGCTCAGCACCAGCTTGATTTCTCAGAGACTTTGCTGCTCAGACATGTGAATTCTTCAGCAATAGGGTCTGACCATCTCTTTCTCATAAGAAAACAAGGGCCTTGGAAATAGCCTATAATGTTTTGGAGGCAACAAGGAACTCGCTGGCCAACAACTCACTGGAAGGTATTGTATTACTGGCACTGAAAGTTCTCTAGTAACAATCTATGGCTTCTGAATACCATTATTTAAGAAAGTAGGGCTGGAGAGATGGCTTAGCGGTTAAGCGCTTGCCTGTGAAGCCTAAGGACCCCGGTTCGAGGCTCGGTTCCCCTGATCCCACGTTAGCCAGATGCACAAGGGGGCGCACGCGTCTGGAGTTTGTTTGCAGAGGCTGGAAGCCCTGGCGCGCCCATTCTCTCTCTCTCCCTCTATCTGTCTTTCTCTCTGTGTCTGTCGCTCTCAAATAAATAAATAAAAATTTTTAAAAAAAAGAAAGTAGACTTTTCATATAACTCACTCAGAATATCTTTAATTTTGATTGACCCTCCTCCAACCTTTCTTTTCTACAATCGCTTCCCCTGACCTAGCTTAGGCCTTTCCCCTCCCTGTAGTCTGTTCTTCTACTTACATATATACAACACCATCCTCTTAAGACCTTCCCACTCTCTCTCATTTATACCCTTTTTCTAGTCTATGGGCCTCTGCTACTAATTTTTCATTCCAGGTCACACAAAAGTCTATACAGTTGTAGCTAGGATCCACATATAAGAGAGGACATGCAACATTTGGATTTCTGGCCTGAGTTACTTCACTTAGTATAATCCTTTACAGATCCATCCATTTCCCTGCAAATTTCATAATTTCATTTTTCTTTACCACTGTATAGAACTCCATTGTGTAGATGTACCACATCTTTTCTATTTATTCATCTGTGGATGATCACCTTGGCTGCTTCCATTTCATAGCTATTGTGAATAGAGCAGCAATAAACATGGTTGTACAAGTATCTCTAAGGTTGTGAGAAGAGTCATTAGGATATATGCAGAGGAGATCTATAGCTGGGTCATATGGTAACTCTGTATTTAGTTGTCTCAAGAACCTCCACACTGATTTCCACAATGGCTGTATCAGATTATATTCCCACCAACAGTGGAGAAGTGTTCCCCTTTTTTCCACATCCTTGTCAAAATTTATTGTCATTTATTTTCTTTTTTTTTCAATTCTTTTTTTTTATTTGTTTTTATTGACAACTTCCATAATTATCATCAATAATCCATGATAATTCCCTCCCTCTCACTTCTTTCCCCTTTGCCACTGCATTCTCTATCATACCTCTTCACCCTCTCAATCAGTCTTTCTTATTTTGTATTTTAATTCATTATCTTTTCTTCCTATTATGATGGTTTTTTGTAGGCCATGTCAGATTCTTCAAGGTCATGGATATCCACGCCATTTTGAGTCTGAAGAAACATGTTGTAAGGCATGCTACCCTTCCTTTGGCTCTTAAATTCTTTCTGTCACCTCTTCCTCAATGGACTCTGAACCTTGGAAGGTGTGGTAGAGATATTGCAGTGTTGAGCACTACTCTCACTTCTCAGCACTATGTCATCTATTTTCTTGATGGTAGCCATACTGACTGACAGGAGAGTGATGGAATATCAATGTAATTTAATTTACATTTCCCTGATGACTAAGGATATAGAACACTTTTAAAAGATGTTTATATGCCACTTGTATTTTTAAATATTTGTATTTATTTATTTGAGAGTGAAAGACAGAGAGAGAAAGAGGCACATAGAGACAGAGAATGAGCACACCAGAGACTCCAGCCACTGCAAACGAACTCCAGATGTGTGTGCCCCCTTGTTCATCTGGCTAATGTGGGTCCTGGGGAATTGAGCCTCGAACCATGGTCCTTAGGCTTCTCAGGCAAGCACTTAACTGTTAGCCATCTCTCCAGCCTGCCATTTGTATTTCTTCTGATGAGAAATCTATATTTAGTCCCATAGGCCATTTTTTGATTGGGTTGTTTGATTTCCATTTGTTTGTTTGTTTGTTTATTTATTTATTTTACATAGAAAGAGGGAGGTAGAGAGAGAATGGGTGCTCCAGGGCTTCCAGCCACAGCAAATGAACTTCAGACAATGTGCCCTCTTGTGCATCTGGCTAACATGGGTCCTGAGGAATCAAACCTTGGTCCTTTGGCCTTGCAGGCAAATGCCTTATACGCTAAGCCATCCCTCTACCCCTTGTTTGAATTCTTATTGTTCTATTTTTTGAGTTCTTTGTATATTCTGGGTATTAATCCTCTGTCAGATGAGTAGCTGGCAAAGATTTTCTCCCATTCTGTAGGTTGTCTCTATTAACAGGGTCCATTGGTATCCAAAAGCTTTGTAATTTCATGAGGTCCCAGTAGTTGATTAGTGGTTTTATTTTCTGAGCAATTGGGCTTATATTAATAAAGTCCTTACCTATGCTAATATGTTGAAGGTTTCCCCTATCTTTTCCTCTAGAATTTCATAGTTTCAAGTCTCATATTATGGTCCCTGAAACACTTATATTTAATTCTTGTGCATGGAGAAAGACAGGGATATATTTTCATCTTTCTACATATAGATGCCCAGTTTTCCCAGCACCATTTGTTGAACAGGCTATCTTTTCTCCAGTGAATATTTTTGTCAAAAATGAGATGGCTGTAGCTGCCTGCATTAACATCTGGGTCCTCTATTCTGTTCCATTGATTGACATGCCTTCTTCGCGTCAATACCATGCTGTTTTTGTTACTATGGCTTTGTAGTATAATTTAAAATCAGGAATGGTGATACCACCAGCCTTATTTTTGTTGCTCAAAATCTTTTTGGCTGTTTGAGGTTATTGTGCTTCCAAATGAATTTTAGGATTTTTTGTTCTTTTTTTTTTATATTCCTGTGAAGAATGCCATTGGAATTTTAATTGGGAATGCATTAAATGTGTAGATTGCTTTTGGTAAGATTGACATTTTCACAATATTGTTTCTTCCAATCCAAGATCATGGGATGCCTTTCCATTTCCTTGTGTCTTCTGCAATTTCTCGCTTAAGTGTTTCAAAGTTCTCATTGTAGAGAGCCTTCAATTCCTTAAGTTTATTCCAAGGTACTTTCTTTTTATTGAGGCAATTGTGAATGGGAGAGATTTCCTGATTTCATTCTCTTCATGTTTGTTGTTAGTATATAGGAATGCTAGATTTCTATGTATTTATTTTGTGTCCTGCTACATTGCTGAAAGTGTTTATCAGCTCTATCAGTGTGCTGGTAGAGTTGTTAGGGTCTTTTATGTGTAGAGTCATATCATCTGCTAATAGGGATAATTTGATTTCTTCCTTTCCAATTTGTATCCCGGTTATGAGTGTCTCTTGTCTTATTGCTATAGCTAAGACTTCCACTACTATATTATATAAAAGTGGGGACAGTGGACTCCCTTGTTTTGTTCCTGCATTTAGTAGAAAACCTTCAAGTTTTTTTTTTTTTTTAATTTAATTTATTAGTTTTCTTTTCAGCAAATACAGGCAGTTTGGTACCATTGTTTAGGCTCATTCATGATCTACCCCCTCCCAATAGTCCCTCCTTGTTGATGTAAATGGGTTATGCATTGTGGAGTAAGCCCAAAAATGGAATGGCATGGCTGGAAGTCAGGAGAGAGTCAATCCCCAGACAGTCAACATGTCTAGTGCCAGAAGGTGCTACATGGGCAACTGGGGGAAATGACCAATATCTGTCCAAGCAACTCATGGTCTAACCTACTTAGCAACAAATAACATGGTGTGATGCCCACACAAGTGCAATAGTGGCACACAGCCATGGTGGGGAACCAACTGCTCTTGATTTGGCTAACTGATCCCCTCAGTGGTATGGGACCCATAGCTGGATCAGGGGAACAAGTCAGAACCATATCCAAACATAAGCCCACTCTCCAATATCAAGCTACCATCAATCATGGGGTACAAGAAGGCCTACACCTATTAAACTCTCTATCAAAAATTAAGTGTTATCTCAATTTTCTGGGTGCTAACTTACTCTCTGTTGGAGAATCTGCTTCTCTTTTTACCTTCAAGTTTTTCAACTTTAGTACTATGTTGGCTGTAGATTTGTAATGCATAGCTTTTATTATGATGAGATATGTTCCTTCTAGTCCCAGTTTCTGTAATACTTTTACCATGATAGTATGTTGGATTTTGTGGAATAACTTTTCTGCATCCATGGAGATGATCATGTGATTTTTGTCCTTCAGACCATTTATATGATGTATTATATTTATTGATTTGCATATGTTGAACCATCCCTGCATTGCTGGGATAAAGCCAACTTGGTCAGGGTGAATAATCTTTTTGATATATTCTTGTATTCTGTTTGCCAATATTTTGTTCAGAATTTTTGCATCTGTATTCATGAGGAAGATTGGTTCATAATTTTTTTGTTGCTGTTTTTCTGTCTTTGCCTGATTTGTATGAAGGTTATGCTGGCTTCATAGAAGGAGTTTGGTAGAATTCCTTCCTTTTCTATTTTATGGAAAAGTTTGAGAAGCATTGGTGTTACTCCTCCCATGAAGGTTTGGTAAAATTCATCAGTTAATGCATCTGGGCCTGTGCTTATTTTAGTTGAGAGACTTTCTATAATTGATTGAATTTCTATATTTGCTATAGGTCTACTTAAATGTTTTATCTCATCTTGATTTAATTTTTGAAGGTCATATGAATCAAGGAAATCATCCATTTCTTTCAGATTTTCAAACTTAGAGGCATACATATTCTTAAAGTATGTCCTTATAGTTGTCTGAATTTATTTTTTATCTGTTGTAATGGTGCCTTATGCTATTAATTTTTGTCTCTTCTCTCTTCTGGTAAAGTTTGCTAAGGGCCTATTAATCTTGTTCATCCTTTCAAAGAACCAACTCTTTGTTTTGTTGAATCATTGGATTGATTTTGGGTTTCTATATCATTAATTTCTCCCCTAATCTTTATGATTTCTTCTATCTGCTGATTTTCAGTTTGCCTTGCTCTTCTTTTTCTAAGGCCTTAAGGTGAAACATTAAATTGTTTATGTGTGAAATCTCTAATCTCTTAATATAGACACTTAGAGCTGTAAGTTTCCCTCTTCCAACTGCCTATATTGTGTCCCAAAGGTTTTGGTATGTTGCATTATCATCATCATAAGATTCTATGAATTTATTGATTTCCTTTTTGATTTCTTCATGACACATTGATCATTCATTAGTGTACTGTTTAGTCTCCATGAATTTCTTTATGGTCTGTAGCATTTCTTGTGGCTGATTTGCAGTTTAATCCCATTGTGGTAAACTAGAGTACAAGGGAATATTTCAATTTTCCTGTATTTGTGGAGATTTCCTTTTGTCCTAATATATTATCTATTTCAGAGAATGATCCCTGTGCTTCTGAGAAAAATTTATATTCTGTAGCATTTGGATGGAATGTTCTGTAGACACCTGTTAGGTCCATTTGTTCCATGGCATCATTTAGTTCAGATGTCTCTCTGTTTATTTTTGCCGGGATGACCTGTCAATGAATGAGAGTGGGGTATTGCAGTCTTCCACTACAATTTTATTTGATGTTATCTGTGACCTTAAGTCTAGTAGTGTTTGTTTGATGAAACTGAGAGGCCACATGTTAGGCGCATACATGATTAGGATTGTAATATCCTGCTGGATTGTTCCTTTAGTCAATATAAAATGACCTTCTTTATCTTTCCTCACTAATGTTGGTTTGAAGTCTATCCTGTCAGATATTAGGATAGCAACCCCTGCTTGTTTCATTGGCCCATTTGTTTGAAATACCATTTTCCATACTTTTACCCTGAGGTGGTTCCTATATTTTATTGAGAGATGTGTTTCCTGGAGGCAACAAATGGCAGGATCCTGCCTTTTAATCCAGTCTGCAAGTCTGTGTCTTTTGGATGGTGCATTGAGGGCATTGATATTAAGAGTTATTATTGAGGAATATGAATTATCCTTTTTATTATTATTTTGTAGTGTTTTTGTTTGCCCTTTACTCATTTGTTTTAACTGTTATTTGAGTGTGGCTTGTTTTTTTTTTTTTTTTTTTTTTTAATTTTTCTTCCTGTGTGTGCTTTTCTTTCTCTTTGGCATTAAAAATTCTTTCAATATTTTCTGTAGAGCTGGTTTAGTTGTCATAAATCCATTTATCCTGCTTTTGTTCTGGAATGTCCTTATTTCTCTATCAATTTTGATAGATAGATTTGCAGAATAAAGTAATCTTGGTTGACAGTTGTTATCTTTCAGAACTTGGAATACACCATTCAAAGCCCTTCTGGCCTTTAAAGTTTGTGTTGAGTAGTCTGCAGTTATTCTGATGTGCTTGCCTTTGTAGTTGACTTTCTTTTTCTTTCTAACTGCTTTCAGTATATCTTCTTTGGTTTGTGTGTTTAGTAGTTTAATTATAGCATGGCAATGAGAGGATTTTTCCTGGTTTTGTCTGTTTGTCGTTCTAAAAGCTTCTAGTATCTGCATTGGCATTTCTTTCCCAATTTGGGGAAAATTTTCTTCTAGGATTTTGTTGAAAACACCTACTAAACCTCTGGATTGAAATTCTTCTCCTTCTGTTATACCATGAATTCTTATGTTTGATATTTTCATAGTGTCTGGGATATCTTGAAATTCCCATTCAAACCTTGCTACAAGTTTTTTTTTTTTTTTTTTTTTTTTCTTCTCTTTGCTGGATCATCTTAGATCTGCCATCTGGTCTTCTAGTTTAGATATTCATTCTCTCCTTCATCCATTCTACTGGGATACTCTCCACAAAGTTTTTATTTATTTTATTTCATTGACTGTATTCTGCAGAGCTAGGATTTCAGCCTGGTTTTCCTTAAGTATTTCTATTTCCTTACTCATGTCTTATAATGATCTGTTTATTTCACTAAGTTGGTTTCCTGTGTTCTCTTTCATAAGTTTGTTTTCTTCTTTAATTCCTTTGCTTTCTTCTCTGATTCCCTTCATTTCTTCTCTGATTTCTTTGAACATAGATACCATCATTTTCTTGGAATCTGTGTCAGGCATTTCATCTAAAAAGTTCTCATTGGTTATTATTTCGGATGGATTTATAGTTTTTGTTGGGAGTGTATTGTCTGGATTCTTTGAGTTTCTTGTATTATATTGTAGCAATTTTTGCATCCTGAATTAATTTCACGCTTGGGTTTTCTACTTATCTATAGTGTTCTGAGACCTGAAAATCCACCTGTATATATCCTCAGGATATGAATTCAAGGTGCCAGGTGTAGCTATTGTCCCTCAGTAAAGCCAATGCAATTGAACTTGGTGCATCTTGCTTTACATGGGTACTGGGGAATAAAACCCTAGTTTTAGGCTTGGCAGGCAAGCACCTTAGGCATTGCCCCACCTCTCCAGTCCTCATTTGGTGAATTTTAAATTTGGTTTCAACATGTAAATGTCCTTAGCCTATGTTGGAGATCCCAAAGTTTCCATAATGAGAGTTGCTGGGAAGGTGTGTCCTTTACTTGGGAACAGGTGAAGCAAGAAATCTTGAAAACACTATAGGCAAGCATAGTAAACATATGCTGTCAGGTATAAGGGAGTGAATGTTTTGGCAAGGGCAATAGCAAGCTAGTCAAAGAGATCCATGGGCCAATCATCTTTGGATATTTGTTTGTGGCTCATCTTATTCTATTTGATTATTTGCATGTTTGTAATCTGCTCAAGGTATAAACATTTGATTTAGAGAGTTGTAACTCTTCTTTGGGTTGTTTGAATCAATATTCATAGTTCATCAGTGTCCTTGCTCTTCAAAGATTTTAAATTATATTTGTCATGATGTAGCAAGAGAAAAAAATGTTGCTTCTCAAGAATGATCATATTCCTAATCACCTTGAAGACTTGTCAAAGTCCAAAGTGCTGCCATCTGAGCCTCAAAGAGTCTCCATCAGTGGGGCTAGTGCCTGAGAACAGTCATTATTACCAGTCTTCCATTGTTCACTAACAACATGGCCCAAAGATTTGGCCCTATTAATACAGGCTTTTGTATTTGTATGTTATATGATATGTTTATCATTTGTTAATATGTACTCTCCTTTCATAAATCCTATGTAAAAACATATATTTATACCTTCTGAAGACTAATATGGTGTGAAAATGAATCATTGTATCAGAAAACTTTCATAACTGGAAGGCATCTATAAATAGAACCAAGTTGCTTATATTAATTAAATATTCTTGCATAAACTCTTGACTTATTCAAAAATTGCAAACCTTTAAATGTCGTTTGCAACAAAGCAACCTTATGAGATGAAAAAAAAAAAAAGAAGTATGCTCTGGTCATCAGAAAAGATCATAACAATGATTTTTTTTCCAACAGTGGAGCAATTGTCACAATGTAGAAAACAAATGGAACATGAATTATGATGGGAATGTTGCATGATAAAAATCAAATGTCTGACTGTTCTTCCTGTGGGGATATGAATAAGTGACCAAGATTTGAAATGAAGTTATTTGTGACAATAGGCAATTTTCACAATGAATAAAATGATAACCAGAACAGTAAAATATATTACAATCTAATTTGAAAACCTAACATATTTGGTTAAGGTTATTGTGCAAACTTAATTTGCTTAAATTTGGAATGAGGGCTGGAGAGATGGCTTAGCAGTTAAGCGCTTGCCTGTAGAGTCTAAGGACCCTGGTTTGAGGCTCCATTCCCCAGGACCCACGTTAGCAAGAAGCACAAGGGGGAGCACATGTCTGAAGTTCTTTTGCAGGGCTGGAGGCCCTGGCGTGTCTATTCCCCCCCCCCTTTCTCTCTTTGTCTGTCACTCTCAAATAAATAAAAATTTTTAAAAAATAGAATATGTTTGATTCTCTGTACTCCAAAAATTGTGACGCTATAGTGGCTTAATAATTTTCTTCCAATAGTCTTATATATAAAGGATAAGTGATCAAATAGCACAATGTATAACTTATGGAACTTGTTTGATTCAAATTTGATATTAGGCATTTGAAATTATGTTTTCTGATCCTCAAAAATCAATTTAGTATTTTATCATTGGTTTTCCAGTCAAACCTGGGTCATTAACTTTGCAGGCAAATGCTTTAACTGCTGAGCCATAATTCCATAATTGCTAAGCCATCTCTTCAGCCCTAATTTTTAATTTTATTTATTTATTATCAAGTGATAGAGAGAAAGCCAGAGAGGAAGAGTGAAGGGAAATAGAGAATGGGCATTCCAAGGCCTCTAGCCCTTTCAAACAAACCTCAGTCACATGTGCCACCTTGTGCATCTGGCTTATGTGGTCACTGAGGAAACACACATGGATCCGTTGGCCTCACAGGCAAATGCCTTAACTACTTAGTCATCCCTCAGCCCCTCCAACTCTATTTTTAAATAGATAATACTTCTGTTCTCTTTTATGTAATAACTATTGCTTTTCTTTGTTCACAATAATTTCTTTTCTTGTTATTCATTATTACTAATATTGTTATTACTATCATTGTCATTATTGTTATTATTATTATTGTGGTAAGATCTCAATCTAGCCCTGGCTGACCTAAAATTCACTATGTAATCTCAGCATGGCCTTGAACTCATGTGATCCTCCTACCTCTGACACTCAAGTGCTGGGATTAAAGGTTCAAGTCACCACTTTCTGCTCATAATATTTCCTTACTTCCATAAAGATTTTATTCACCATTATACTGAAATCATTAACCAAAACAATGAGAAAGAAAACATAAAAAGGTATCAAATTATACAGTAAGAGAAACATGTAGGGTTGGAGAGATGGCTTAGCAGTTAAGTGCTTGCCTGTGAAGCCTAGGACTCCGGTTCAAGGCTTGATTCCCCAGGACCCATGTTATCCAGATGCACAAGGGGGTGTACGTGTCTGGAGTTCATTTGCAGTGGCTGGAAGCCCTGGTGTGCCCATTCTCCTCTCTCTGTCTATATGCCTCTTTCTCTCTCTCTCTGTCACTCTCAAATAAATAAATAAAAATAAACAAAAAAAATTCTAAAAAAGAGAAACGTGTATATGATACAAAATGTAGACAATCTAAAGAACATACACACAAATACATGCTGATTCAAGATGATCAATGACACACAGGCATGGTTATTATAGGCTTGGGAAAGCAAAAAAAAAAAAAAAAAAAGTGCCATCAGAAAAAGAATCTATACTTTAAACCACTGGAATGGAAAAGTGTGTATCCAGGGAGGCAGCAACATAGCAGAAGCCAGATCAACCATCTCACCCTACTCATTTGGAGTTGGATGTTTATCATTGTCAGCTTACAGAACCAAAGTCAAACACCATTTTAAAAGACTTTTGCTGCTTCAGCCCAAGACCCTTTGTGAACCACACTATTGGGAAACTCAGATCAAATATCACAAAACTACATAATTAAACTGGATAAAAAAAAAAAAAAAACAACTGAGTAGTGTGAGACCACAGTAATTTCAAGTTATATATGCATAACATTATGTGAGTTGAAAAACTGGTGGTGCCAATAAAAGAGATGAGTAAGATAAGAAACCTAGACAACATCATCTCCTTCAAACTTTACCAGTCCCAGAGTTTGACACCTGATGAGAGAAAAGTAGATGAAATTTCAGATACAGATTATTTTTCAAAATGATGGCAAGTATGATCTGAGAAATGAAATATTCTGATACTGCACATAGAATCAGCTTAAACAAGTGAGGAAATCAAGATATGAAAATGGAATTCAACAAAGAGAAGGAACTCTGAAGAAATAAACTGAAATGATACTGGAAATGAATATACCAAATAATAAGGTCAGGGGAAACTTCACTAATACCATGGTTCAGTAGAAGCCCCAAATACTAGGGCTTAAAACAAGGAAAGGAGTCGATGTAGGCAGTCAAGGACAACACTATTTATTTTATAAATGGAGGGTTTGGAGAGATGGCTCAGAGATTAAGGTGCATGCCTGCAACACCTAATGAATCAGGTTCAGTCCCCTAGTATCCAAGTAAAGCTGGATGCATAAAATGGCCCATGCATATGGGGTTCAGTTGCAATTGCTGGAGGCCCTCTTGTGACCATTCTCTTTCTCTCTCTCTTTCTCATTCTGTTTTCAAGTTAATAAAATGAATAGAATATGCAAAATCTTTGGCATGAGATGAAAAGACAAAAAATATGAACTGTGAGATGAAGAACTATATGTCAGATACATAGAAAAAGATTTCCAGTACAATCACAGCAGAAAATTTTCCAAGATAGTTAAGATTAGGGTAAAAATTGATTAAATGGAAAGAAAAAACAAACCAAAACCAAAAAACAAAACACAGGACAGCAACAACTAATTAAACAAAATTTATTCTCTGAAAGATAAACAAGATTTTCAAACCCTTAGATTAAACAAAATAAAGGAGACAAGACCTAAGTTGATAAAATTGGTGATGAAAATACAACTATAATGATAGTAATCAGTGAAACTCAGAAAAAGCAAAAAAAAAAAAAAGAACATATCTTCAAAACCTGTTTTACTAAGCTATAAAATGCAAAAGAAACTGATACATTTAAGTATACATATGACCTACATAGTTTAAATCATGACAAGATAAATCATTTAAAAAGATCTATAGCAAGCAATTAGATCCAAGCAGTAGTAATAATAAAAAAAAACTCCCAAATCTAAAAAGAAAAAAAACATCAAGATGGTTCAACTTCATAATTCTCCCAAACTTTTTAAAGATAGTAAAAAACAATGCTTCTAAAACTACCCCATAAAATAAAAAGAATGCTGCCAACTCTTTATGAAACAAGTGTTAATGTGATACCACTATCATATAAACACACATAAAATAAAATAAAATAAAAATATAGACAAATTTCCCTGATGAAAATAGATGTAAAAATTCTCAGTAAAGTACTTATAGACTAAATTCAAGAACAAAACAAGAAGTTTATTTGTGATATTAAAGTCGGCTTCATTTGCTACATGCAGGGTTGGTTCTACATATGCAAGTCAAAAAATGTGATTCAGGGGCAGGAGAGATGGCTTAGCAGTTAAGAGCTTGTCTGTGAAGCCTAAGGACCCTGGTTCCGGGCTGGATTCCCTTCCCAAAGACCCACCTTAGCCAGATGCACAAGGGAGAGCATGCATCTGGAGTTCGTTTGTGGTGGCTGGAGGCCTTGGTGTGCCCATTATCTCTCTCTCTCTCTCTCTCTCTCTCTCTCTCTCTCTCTCTCTCTCTCTCTCTCTCTCTGTCTCTCTCTCTCTCTCTCCTCTCTCTCTCTCTCTCTCTCTCTCTCTCTCTCTCTCTCCAATAAATACATACATAAATAAATAATTGTTTAATTATCATTTAAAAATGTGATTCATAATACAAGTGGATACAAATCACATGATTATATCAATAGATGAAAAAAATAGTACCAAGAAAAAATTCAACATCTCTCCATGAGAACACTAAGGATAGAAGGAACATATCTCACTATAGTAAAAGCTATATCAGACAAACCGATAGCCAATTCTATGAACTTGGAACTATTTAAAAACCAGAACTATTTCCACTAAGACCTAGAACAAGACAAGAATGTTTACTCTCCCCACCTGTATTTCATGCAGTGCATGAGGTTGAGCTAGAGTGATAAGAAAAGAGAAAGTTATGAAAGTGATTCAAATAGGGAGAGATGAAGTTAAGGTATCCTGATTAGCATATGATTCTAATGGCTGAAAAACTACTAGGACTGATAGATATGTTCAGCAGATTGGCAGGATATAATATTAACATGTAAAAACTACTAGCCTTCTTATAAGCCAAAGAAAAGATACTGAAAATAATTCAGTGAAATAATTGCACCCATAGTAGCTATAAGAAATAAAATAAAATAACTTTGTCACCTTGTGCATCTGGCTTATGTGGGTAATAGGAAATCAAACTTGGGCCCTTAGTCTTCTCAGGAAAGTGACTTAACTGTTTAGCCATCTCTCCATTCCACAGCCACCAATTTTTCACATAAATTTGTTTGAAAACTAACCTCCAGAGGAAATACAACACCTTCAACAAATGGTGCTGGGAATACTGAGTAGCAACATACAGAAGAATGAAGCATTAATCTTATCTCATACCTTGTACACAAATCAACTCTATCTATGTGGATCAAACAATTGAGTATAAGACCCAAAACTCTGAAACTGCGAAAGAAAAATTAAAGAAAGCACAGAAAAATTAAGAGATATTTAATGTTATTCTTGGCCTTAATCACAGCACTTATTCTCAGCACTTTGATGAGTTTTGAGTCTCCCCATTTTCCATCACCACATGTAAAAAAGGCCAACATGTTATAAATACTAGGACTACACTTTGATGAACAAAATATATCAACTTTGTCAAACAACAGGGTCTATGACCTTCTTAGTCACAAGCTTTTGATTAAGTTTTCAGTACCACACATGGGTTCTGATATATCTTATTGCATTTTAGTTTATAGAATGTATCTAAATAATTGAGTGAGTGATTAATTCCCCCACTATAATTATGTCAGATCTTCTGTGACTTTTTATGCCTTGGTGTTTGTTTTATTAAATTGGGAGTCACTGTATATGGTGCATAAATATTTCAAATTATTATATCTTCCTGATGAAATGTTTACTCTCTTACTATGTCCAGTCTTTCTTTATTTCTTCTTTTTATATGCATTATAGAATTTATGGTATATTTGTGTACCTTTCTTTCTCTCTCTCTCTCTCTCTCTCTCTCTCTCTCTCTCTCTCTGTGTGTGTGTGTGTGTGTGTATTTATGTATGTGTAGTGTGGATGTACGTACTTTGTGCTCTCCTTCAGACCACTTAACTCTCTTTGCAAGTGTCTCTGTTTTTTTATTTGTTTGTTATTGTTGTTGTTGTTTGTTTGTTTGTTTTCCTATTAGGTCCAAACTAGTGAGGACAGAGTTCACACAATTGTAGGTCTTTTGTTGCTTTTCTGCATGTTCTGCCAATTGCTTTGTCAGGGTCACATACATGTGTCATCATTTTGGGATTCTGATCCTGTTGTCTCTCTTAGGTTTTAATTAGTCTTCCATTGAGGAAGTAGGCGACCTTGTTGGGGTTCATTCCATTTAATGTTTTGTGTTATTCTTTTTGAGTTGTGGCCTGTCCATCCTAGTGTGGGAATCTTATTTAATTCAGCATGTAGCTGTAGTTTATCCCTAACGTGTTTTTAGGGATTGTTCCCTTTTATGTTTGGCTAGATTAGGCTTTTGATGGCAAGGGGGTCTATATGCTCAAGCAGAGGAGTTGGAGGAGTCCTGTTGGGGACCTGGGATGGGGAGACTAGCCTGGAGACTCCATGGTGCAGAGGCAGGTAGTGGGTAGGGGGATGGGAAGTTGCTGATCCATAGGTGGGTTTCTGGGCATGGTGATGGGAGGACCCAGTTCTGGTAAGGGGGAAAGGGAGGAAAGCTACCAGAGGGAAGCCACTGGAGGGAGTGAGGAATGACAGCTGGTTGGAGTGGGGAAACATGACAGGAGTTTGGTTCCCCTTCTGTAGAGTGCACAGATATCACAGGAATGAATGTGTTCTGAGGCTCACAGGAAGGGACAGCTGTTTGAGTGGTCTGGGGTCTGGTGGGCTACCTGAGAACATGGAAATTAGTGGATTCCCTACTGTCCTTATCTGCACTCTCCCACTGGGGGTTTTATAGGACCTGCTGACCCTGACATCCCACAGATCTTCTCTTGTATTGCCCTGGGAGCTGAAGTGAGATGGATGGTGAGATGGATGCCATCTTGCTTCTGCCTTCTACAGGCATTTGACTCCTTGCTTTTTAATTTGTTTCCTGCTTTCTCTACTCAAACTGAACAGTGGTAGATATTCATTTGTCATGTTTTCGATAATGTATCATCAGCATTGGTATTTGGTGTTAATCATTAAATTAAATCATTGTATATTTTGATTTTGTTAAGATACACAAACCTATGAAAGGTGCTGGGGTATATCAGTCCTCCAAGTCCTCACCCACCTGTGGGTCCTCAGAGTTATAATTCTGATATGCCAGGCAGGAGGTTTCCACTGGTGCAAGAGTGACATGACTGTTCTGGAGTTACCAGCTAATATTAATGTTTTGCTAGACAGGTGTGATGTTAGGTGTCTTCTATAGGTATATATTCTATAGTTACAATCAAAGTCAGTGCTGCTCTCAGCTTTGGGCGGGAAAACCTTGCTGTCTGCAGCTGGCTATGGTTTACGCAGTCTGAGTGTCTCATCCTATATGGGATGTGTATCTCTTCTTCCTCCAAGAGTTAAGGACATTGTGGAAGTGAACACATTAAAAATGTACAAGCTTCTAGATGGGGAAGAATCCTGTGAGACTTTCTCATCTGGACACCATGTGGCTGTTGCACTCCTGCATGCATACCAGCTGTGGTTGGGTGCACAAGACCTGTACAAGATAAGAACAGTTACTGTTCCTTTCTGTTAGAGGATGGGCATTTTAGTACACACCCCTCCCTAAAGAGCTACTGGATGCAGAGGTAGTCATTGTTTTCCAAGATGTATCCACTAGTATGTGGTCCAGGGGAGCTGGGAATTAGTGGAAGGAAGAACAAATAATGAGATGTCTGTATGATCAAACTGCAATGCCTAAATATGTATGAAGTTATAAAATTTTAAAATACTGTAAGAAGATGGGCAAAGCAACTAGTTTGCTATTTTTAACAGTCCTCAATTATGAATGCCATGTTGTCACAAAGAAAGATGTTTAAAGTAACCAAAGGAGCAGAAATTCATAACATATTGGTCATTGTAAAGACTCAGAAAAGATATAAGTTCAATGACACCTAGATTCTCTTCTTTATCGTTAAGTCATGTGAAATGCATATATTTGTTGTGTTTAGTATATCTATGGGTCCCTATGTTCTCATTGTAGGTGTTGAGATTCTATACAGGCTTGTTATGCCAGTGCACTTTGAAAGGGAAGATCAAAATAATTATGCATGCCAAAGGAAAAAAGACAAGATATTGCTTTGAAAAGTTTATAATTATGCATAAATTTAATAGCATGAATCCAAGCTATCATAACATTTCTATTTCTGGAATGATATGGGGCTAAGTATCTGAATTACCAATCCCAGTCTCTAAAAGCTAAATATGGTCGATGAAATTGTGCATATGTAGATGTGAGGCCAAGCATGAAAGAATCTTCAGAAAATAAACGCAAAATGAAATTGGTAATCCTGAGAGAGCATGATGTATTCAAGTTGATTTGCTTCTGGACAAATGTTACATCCTGGTAACTTCAGTTTCTTACAGCTGCCACTTGATAGGCAAGGGAATGAATAGGGATGGACTCCAAGTAGGAACCAACTAGGGCAGTATGTAAAATCATATCTATTCTTGGTGAAAGGGTGAAGTAATACAAATCCTAACCCTCAGAATGTTAAATTAGGTAATTGTAGGTTAAAATTTGTTTTTGGGGGGCTGGAGAGATGGCTTAGTGGTTAAGCGCTTGCCTGTGAACCCTAGGGACCCAGGTTCAAGGCTCGATTCTCCAGGACCCATGTTAGCCAGATGCACAAGAGGGTGCATGTGTCTGGAGTTAGTTTGCAGTGGCTGGAAGCCCTGGCATGCCCATTCTCATTCTCTCTCTCTCTCTCTCTCTCTCTCTCTCTCTCTCTCTCTCTCTCTCTCTGCCTCCTTCTGTCTCTGTCATTCTCAAATAAATACATTAAAATGGACAAAAAAAAATTAAAAAAAATTTGTTTGGGGGAAGGGCAGGCAGCATAATTACTTGAGAAATTATAAGTACAAACCAGATCTCATGAACTTTTTCTGCTCAAATCCACACTAAGAAAAAATTTCAAAATATAATAAACATCCCATGCTATTGTAAGCATAAATCACCATAAGACTGGGGTTCATCCCCAAATATGAAAAAAATAATTTAACTGAATCAAACGTAAGGCACTAAGAGTTAGTATAAGTAACAGGATGCTGAATTAACATTATAATGAGAAAGCATAGCCAAACACAATAAAATTATCATATATAAATTATTTGTTAAAATGTGAACATAGAAAAAAGTATCAATCTCTTAATAATTGAGTAGTATTATTGAATATATATATATATATATATATATATATATATATATATATATATATATATACATATACATATATGTGTGTGTGTGTGTGTGTGTGTGTGTGTGTGTGTGTGTGTGTTATGATTTTTGTCCTTATATTAACTGACACTTAGGTTGATTCCATATTTGGGTTGTAGTGAAAAGTGCTGAAATGAATGAAATGAACGTGGAGTGAAGGTGTCTCATGAACATGCTGATCTAATTCCCTTTGGATATGTTCACAATGATGTAAAGAGGTAGAATCATGTGATACCTCTCTACATAATATTCTGAAGAACTTCCATACTCGATTCCAAAATGGTTCCAGTGTTTCTTTTCCCATTTATAGCAAATGTTTGCTTGTGTTTCTCCACAACCTGAACAGCACTAATCTTTTTTCATATGTTTAATGTCAATTGTAGAAGGTATTACCTCACTGTGGCTTTGATTTGCATTTGCATGATGGACAGTGATGTTGAGCAGCTGTTCTCACTCCTCTTAGACATCTATGATGTCTTTTTGGAAATATTTTATTTTATATGTTTTGCTTATTTTTAATAGCACTAATTGTTTATACTGGTTTGAATCACTTATAAAATTTGGGAATTATCAAATGTATAATCTAAAATATTTTATCCCATTCTATAGGTTATCTTTTCACTCTATTGTTTGCTCCTTTTGCAGTGCAGAACTTTGACTTTGATATGAAAACAGTGTGCACATTTACATTGGTTTTCTGTGATTCAGAATTTCTATGCATATATACCTTGCCTAGTCCAATGTCAGGAAGTGTCTCCACTATGATTTTGCCAAGTAGATTCATACATTTTAATCTTAAAAATATTCTATTCCCTCTTTAGAAATGACATTTCCATCTTGAAAGATAATGAATACATGACAGTTACCTTACACTTATGAAATATTGTTTTAAAATACATGCATAAAAACTTTCCTTTAAAGCACAGGAGTTTTTTCTGCTTGTAGAGATGCTTGCTCACGTAGCCTGCAGTCTGAGTCCCATTCTCTTGCCACCCACATAAGGCAAATGCAAAAAGTGTCCCTAACCATACCAAACCAAATATCCAGAGACACAGATACTTCCAAGACCTCATCACTGAAGCAGACCTAAAATGAAACCAACATGGCTCGTGGCTCAGGGTAACTCATGGAAGAGGGGACAGAAAGAATGTCAGAGCCACACATTGGGCCATGATACACAGAGACATTTTTTCCTACCCATAACTGATGGCTAACCCTATAATGCATGATCCATATACCCGAACAAGGAGGGTCCCTGTGGAGGGGGGAGTTTAATTTTTCTTTCAACACTAATTTAGCATTGATTAATTACAAACTACTAATAATAAATGTGATGTTAAAAATACAGTGAAGTCATAAATCTCTTCAACAACTGCTCATTTAGTAGTTCAACTACCTATGTCTTTAAGAATCCCCAAATTCTGAACAAACTTTAGAGTAGCTCTCATAGCCAAACCAAAAATTGACGATGTTATCTCAGAACCCCCTTATATAGCTGACTACTAGAAGGGCTACTCACCCACCAATAGACTAACTTTCCCCAATTTTTGCTTAAGTTTCAAGAAAAGTACTACTGTCTTTTGAATATTGGTGATATCCATGTTTCTCATGCAAGACCTTTTCAAAGACCTGTTTGCAAGGCTATAATTATTCTGCTCTTGACAGTATGGACTGTGAAAGTTCTTCCTGTATCGAATTTCATGTTTTATGATAAAATTAAAGGTGTTTAACTTTGCTGAAGCAAATAAATGCTGGCAAGGATGTGTAGAATTAGGAACTCTCATCCACTGTTGGTGGGAGTGTAAGATGGTACAACCACGTTGGGAAGCAATATGAAAAAGCTGACTATAGAGTTACCAACAGACCCAGTTATTCCCTTACTGGGGATGTACCCTAAAACCTTTAAACCACGGTCCAGAGAGATTTGCTCAACCATGCTTATAGCAGCTCAATTCATAATAGCTAAGAGCTGGAATCAACCCAAATGTGCAAATCTATAGACATAAAAAGGATACAGGAGAAGTTAAGAAAACCCATGTAGCCTGTTTATTCAAAAAAATTCATCTCATTTATGTAATATTATTTTGTTACACTTATGAAAACTTATGCTCCAGAAAAAAAAATCTAAGAGATGGACTTCTTTTCTTTATGGAGAATAAGCAATACTTTCTCTAATAATAAGTTTTATGGATTAGTAATATAATGAACCTTTTTTCTAACAGTAAAGTGACAACTTAATCTGCTGACTTAATAAGGTCTTTTCATTAAAGGAACATATGTTAAAAAGCAATGCATGTATATTCATTATATCTTCATATTGTAAAGTAGCTTAAAATATTAGCGCTACACAAGGTTTTCCTATTTAACAAAGATAAGGGGTCCTTATAAAATGATTTTTAATTTATTTTAGGCATGTCTTTGCAAATAAAAACCATTCAGAGATTAACAGTCTTAGTATTTTGTAGAGGACATCACCATATCTCATCTTAGCCTGTCAAACAGGTCATAAATCATTGAGTTTCAATCATTTCTCAAATATTTTACCCACAGTTTATTAGTTACCTAAATGTATGTTATGCTATTCTATTCTGTAATTAAGTCATGCCCTTAACAGAAGATAAAAAAAAAAATGTTAAAACTATCACGTATATAACTATCCCCAAAACCCTTTTGAACATTATGTAAACCACATATTGCTTGATGTTATTAGCTAGAACTCAGTCATATCATCATGTTTTATTTTTAGCGATTCAGGGAATTGTATCCTTGTACTATGTAGCCAAATTATATTCAAATATCAAATTTACATTTTCTGCTGTGAGTAGAGTATGTTCTGAGTTTTGCTGAATGAAGAAAAAAAGCCTCATCTCATTTGATTAGGAAATTCATCTGAATCAAAAATCAGAATTATCTCCAAAAATTACCTTTACAGTTTCTTTTTTGTCAGAAGAGAAATAATTATAAAGAATAGCTGTTAGTCATCTAGTTCTGTCCTTCCAGAGGGTAAAGCCTGCATCCTTTGTCAGTGCAAATAGAAACATCTGTCTGCAAATGCTTTCTTGCCAAATGTGCTTCAAGACCTCAAACTCTACAAACTGAGACATTCATACTTCTCTTAATTCCTCCCTTCTTAGATCTAAGGTCATTTGAAGAATAAAATATGTCTCTATGGTCCAGCCAATCTGCAGAGTCCTTATATACTGACAACTATTTCAGAGGTCCAGGAGTTGCTATGAATTCGAACTGATTTTCTAAAGACCTAATTTGTAGCCTTATGGCATAATTCCTCCCAAGTTATTATAAGTACATATTCTACTTGGTTCTAGTTTTATTCTCATATAAGTCAAACCTCTAAAGATTCAATTTATGAACATTTTCTTAAGTGTGTGTTTGCCATTTGTATTTCTTCCTCTGTGAACTGCCTGTCCAGCTTTTTGCCCCATTTTGTGAGTGGGCTGTTTGACTTTTTATTTGTTAGGTTTTTGCGTCAATTTATATGTCAATAATTAGCCCAATGTTTAAATGTACTTGTTTGTAAAACCTGCAAGCCATTGTTTGATTCCTTACTACCCACATAAAGCCAGATGCACAATGTGCAGGTTTTACAAACAAGTTCCTTTAACCATTGAGGAATCTCCCCAGCTCACTAAATAAGATTTCTGAATCATGCAAATAACAATTATACATGGCCATTTTAAAAGTCAATGGTGACTTAATTCATGAATACTTCAGCTGGTAGAGATTTAATTAAAATTCACCTGGAAGTAAGTAGTTATAAGGCTGGTGGAAACTAACAGAACTGTATTAGATGATAATAGGGGGAAGTTGATTAATTACTAGTTGTCATTTATCAACAGTAATCTGGTCTGGAGAGATGGCTTAGCAAAATGTCCCATGTTTGATTCCCCAGAACTCACGTAAGTCAGATGCACAAGATGACACATATATCTGGAGTTCACTTGCAGTAGATGAAGGCCATAGTGTGCCCATTCTCTATTTACCTCTTTCTGTCTCTGTCTTTCTCAAATAATTAAAATAAATAAAAATGAATAAATTTTTGCATGGTCTCACTCATCTGTGGCTCCTAACCTGAATCTGCTTGAGATAGAGATACTGACGTACTGAATAAGTATCTTGAGTACTTGACAATAGGCAGGGTGGGGAGGGACGGGAGGGCAAGGGTGGGGGTGGGGGACACAAAACTGGACCCAAGTGGCAATGGTACCATAACATTCTGCATCCTAAAAGACAGACTAAATGGTTGAACCTTGATCAGGTCCTTAGAGGAAACATCTGAATCACAGGGCTGTGGAGAAGGTATGATGAAAACTAAACTTAATCTTCTCCTGTTTATCTCTCTCTCCCTTCCCCTCCCTCCTATCTTTCTCTTTTATATTACCTATCTTTATCTTTTATATTACCTATCTTTATCTTGGTGCTTACCTGTAGCTCCCAGTACCAGCACATGGTTAATATGCACAATGAGCTGTTGATCAGAGACCTACAAGTTTTGCCAAAAGAAGACAGATTTCTGTCAGAGTACTTGATGACACACCAAGGTTAGTGGTAAGACTGTACTGCTGAAGACACCATATGATGTTGATGTGGAACATGGAGTGACCTGGCTGAAACCTGGAAGAGAGTCAGTTCCCAGACAGTTAACTTGTCTTGGGCCAGAAGGTGCTACAGGACTGTCTGGGAAAAATGACCAACATCTGTCCAAGCAACTCGTGGTCTAAGCTACTCACCAGCAAACAACCTAATGTGCAATAGTGGGTAAACCTCGGGGGGTAAACCAACTGCTCTTGATTTGGCTAACTGATCTGCTCAGTGGGATGAAACCCATAACCCAAAAATGAGCCCACTTTCCATTATCAAGCTCCTCCTACCAATCATGGGCTACAAGAGGGCCTACATGTATTAAATTCTCTCTAAAATAATAAAGGTTATCCCATTTATCTGGTGCTGACTTCACTCGCCATTGGAGAATTTGCTTCTGTTTTTCAGATGGACATAGATCCTGAGGAGAGAATCAGCCCATCACACCTCACCAGGGCCCCAGATGAAGCCAAGAGTAGTTGGGGAAATGAGCAAGAGTGCTGCTTTCTTGGTAAACCTGGTAACAGCACATGGGTGAAGGAAATAGACACAGGGAACACTCAACTCCTACCAAACCAGATATCCAGAGACACAGAGGCTCCCAAGACCTTATCACTGAAGTAGACCTAAAACAAACTCATCACCACTTAGGGAAATTCATAGAAAATGGTGCAAAAAGATTGTTAGTGCAACATGTTGGGACATTATGCCCAGAGACATTGCTCTTACCCATAACTGATGGCTAACCTTAGAACTCTCAACTCATATTCCCCAACAAAGTGGGTCCCTGCAGAGGGGGAAGGAGAGTTTAACATACAGTCCACATGGCTGTATATGCACTGCACATATAACTAATAAAAATAAAATAAAATTTAAAAAGTAATCTACTTTCCCAAGTGTGGTGGTTTGATACAGGTGTCCCCCATAAACTTAGGTGTTCTGAATGCTAGGTTCCCAGTTGATGGATATTGGGGAATTAATGCCTCCTGGAGGGAGTGTATTGTTGGGTGCTGGCTTATGGGTATTAAAGCCAGTTTCCCCTTGCCAGTGTTTGGCACACCTTCCTGTTGCTGTGGTCCACCTTATGTTGGCCAGGGGGTAATGTCCACCCTCTGCTCATGCCATCATTTTCCCCTGCCATCGTGGAGCTTCCCCTCGAGCCTGTAAGCCAAAATAAATCTCTTTTTCCCAGAAGCTGCTCTTGGTTGGGTGATTTCTACCAGCAATGTGAACCGGACTGCAACACCAAGCAAGGGTACAAGGTTTTTTATATCTATTAATTGTTGCATATCAAATCAACATAAGGTTTTTTTAAAATATATTTTGTTTATTTATTTAAGAAAGAGAAAGAGGCAAACAGAAAGAGAGAGAGAGAGAGAGAGAGAGGGAGAATGGGAATGCTAGGGCCTCCAGCTACTGCAAAGGAACTCCAGATGCACGTGTCCCTTTGTGCATCTGGCTTACATGGGTCCTATAGAATTGAACCAGGATCCTTCAGCTTTGTAGGCAAACGTCTTAACCACCAAGCCATCACTCAATCTCCATTTTTTTGGTTGTTTTATTTTAATTAATTTATTTTATTTTTGTGGGAACTCTTTGTTGCTTTCCATAATGGCTTGGTATAGTTTTGATTTTCATTTCCATGAAAGCCCATTAATATTGAACATTTTTAATATAGTTACTATTTGGAGAAGATTCTGTTTTATCTGTTTTATTATATTGTTATTAAGATTTTTTACTTCATTACTGAATTTTTAATTCTGTACCAGATGGACAGCTGGAAAAAACATTTTCCTCAGAGTGGACATTTTATATTCACTCTTTTAGCCATGCATGTTTTTTATTTTTGTATTATCTAGGTTTTTATTACTCATTTAATAAATATTTAGGTGTTTTGAGACAAGTTTTAAAATTTTTTTCCTGAATTTTAATTAAATTTAATTAATTAATTTATTTCAACTATAGATAGATAGATAGATAGATAGATAGAGATAGATAGATAGATAGATAGACAGACAAATAGATAGATAGATAAAGGGAAAAGTAGAGAGAATGAAGATGCCAGGGCATCCAATCACTGCAAACGAACTCCAGATACATGTGCCACCATGGGCATCTTGCTTTCATAGACACTGGGGAATCAAACCTAGGTCTTTAGTTTACACAGACATGTGCTTTAACTCGTAAGACATATCTCCAGCCCACAGACAATGTGTTTTGATATAGGTCTATGGGCTTGATACTTGCTACATATGTCACCCAGACTGTCCTCTAACTTATAGCAATTGTCCTCCATAATCCTCTTGAATGCTGGAATTTTAAGTGAATCAGCACTCGACTTATTTAAAATTAAGATGTATACAGAAATACAAGTTCAATTATTATTGGCTAAATGTTCATTATTGTATCTCTCTGATTAAAAACACATCAGGGCTGGAGCAATGGCTTGATTCCCCAGTACCAATGGAAGCCAGATGCACAAGGAATCGTATGCATCTGTTATTATTTTACGTGACTAGAAACCCTCCCTCTCTCTTTCCCTCTCTCTCAATATCTCTTAAATCAACTAAAAACAAAAATAAAAAATAAAAAACCCTAATGTCAGCACTGCAGATCTTGTAGGACAGGTCTTCCAATGTGCAAAGAAATAAGTATTTTATAGATTTCTCCACTCCATTCTATGTTTATGTTCCTTTTATTAAATACCTGGTGAAGTCCCCTCCATTTCTTCAAATCTGGAAACATCAAGAAGAAAGTACAAATTTAAATAGCTCCTTTCACCAGCATTTCATTTGTCAACTTCTTCCTTATGCAGCTACAAAATATCTTGGAAGGTATAGCCATGAGCACAGCCTGACCTTGTGGTCCTGCTCGTGAGAACAGAAAGAAAGATGTGTCACAACTAGTTCAAAAATGATTCTCTTCTCTTCTCTCCCCCTGTTTTTCTCTCTGTATACATATGTGTGTGTGTGTGTGTGTGTGTGTGTGTGTGTGTGTGTGTGTGTGAATAAGACTCTTTTTTCTTTGTAATTTGTGTCCAGTGTATCTCTGATGTAAGTATAGTTTTAAATTTTAGGGAAGAGAGAGTTTATTAATTTTCTTTCTTTTATCTCTGTCTGATACTCTTTTGTCTGTTGCTCATTTTATTATTTAATACTTATATGTGAAAATCATTCGTACAGTCTACTCCCAGAGCCAATTTCAAATGTAAAATCTTTTGTTTCTCAGTGTAGTTGCTATCTCCTACAATAGAGCTTGTGATTTTATTCATCCCACTAATATGATGCATCTTTTGATTATATCCCTAGTCCACATCCTCCTTTGAGTTCTAATATCTCATAACTAGAGTTTTACTCTATTCTTCTATGAATGTAGCTTTCATATTTCACATATCAATCAGAACATGATGCATTTCATTTTTCATACGTGAGTTGTTTCAGTCAACATTATACTATATATGCACACACAAACACATACACACACACACACACACACACACATATATATATACAAAATACTTACATATATATGTGTATGTATGTATATGTTAGTAGGTGTTTTGTTTTAAAAGTTTTCTACATTGTTTTGTTTTCTATCATAGTGCTATTCTCTCTTTCTTATTTCAATTAAAATTTTAATTTATTTTCTTTCTTAATCCAATTCATATAGTGAACTTTCTTCCATAACAAAAGTTTGTAAGACTTCTATTTTGTGAATTTCAAGAATGCACCCTTTCAGGTTTGCATGTATTCACATTTCCAAAACAAGAATGTATGAGAATCACTTAGGTATTTTGTTAAAATATGTGTTCTGAGTCATTAATGAAGTAGGACTTGAGATTTTGCAATTTTGATAACCTTCTTATAATGCTAATACAAATAAATTATGGTTCAGTCTTTAAATGCCAATGATTCTAGATAATAGCAATCATGTATTAAGGGCCTTAATTTCCACTGCTAAAATTTCTCTGTAAAGTGTATTGGAGATTACTGACATTCTTATCCTATTCTACTCTTCATAAAAATTCCACTACTAAGTTAAGTATGTTGCTATAGCCCTTATTTTACAAATTAAGAAAATGAAGCAGGGAAAGGTAGTGCCTGCGTTTGATTCCAGCACTTGGGAGACAGAGGTAGGAGGATCACCATGAGTTTAAGGCCACTCTGAGAATACAAAGTGAATTCCAGGTCACCCTAGCCTTCTAGACGAGTGAAACCCTACCTTGAAAAAACAAACAAACAAAAACACTAACAACAACAACAACAACAAAAACAAGAAAGAAAATTAAGCTCAGGAAAGTTAGATGGTATAATCAATATAACCTAAGATGAATATATATACTATATCTCACTAGCAGGCAAAATCTGAAAACAAATTAAAGAAATGCCAGACATTAAGAATGAATTAACCTTGGTGCATTTAATCTTAGTTTTTCTCCTCACTCCCAGCATGGGCCCATTTTACTTTATGTTCCACTAATAAAAGAACATTTTATCGCTTCACATAACAGTATTATATACATTACATATGCATAGAAAATGAAATGTACTTTACATGTAAGCAATTATTTTATGAACATTTTTAATATTAAATTTAATTATTTAAAGCAAAGAGATATAGGCAGAAAGAGAAGTAAGAGAGAGAAGGAGACAGAGAGAGTGGGCACATCAGGACCTCTAGCCACTGCAAATGCAGTCCAGATGCATGAGCCACTTTGCACATTTGGCTTTTATGTAACTACGAGGAATTTGAACCTTGACTGAACCCAAACTGGCAGGCTTTAGAAGCAAGCAACATTAACCACTGAGCAACCTACTCAGCCCCCAAATATAATTTTCAAGATTTAAAATTATTAATATTCATGCTTATCTTCACTTATTTGATTCTCTTGTAAAATGGCTCATAATATAGCAAGAAAAACAAAATAATTTCCAAAAGAGTGGGGTTAATAATTTAAAAAATCACTGCTAAGTAATACACAAACTGACTGGATTTATGCAAACATAAAATTTTATGTCTAGTTATATTATTTCTATATTTTATAGACCAGTATTTTTCCGAGTAGTTATCTAGTTATTTAAGAAAATAGTATATTACATAATGAGGTGGGTGTAAATATATAAGTGAATGTTAAAGAGGCAAATGACCAAGACCTTAGAAACTGAAGAATAAAAATATAAAGTTAAATTAGATATAAGTTATTAAGTAAAAAATTTAACTGATAGGTTCCATGGACAGTGAGATGTTCAGTACTGAGACATCTTCCTCATACCCTCTATTCTCAGGGAAGAGATGGAAAAAAAGAATGTAAGAAACCAAAGATATGGAGAAGTGCTTTGGAAATGGTGTCTTTCAGACACAATGTGGCCTGGGTATTAACAGCCTCTTAGTAGCTACTAGAATAAAGAAGAGACTAACAAATCAGTCTAGTGTTTTTACTCTTGTATTAGTGAGGGTTCTCTAGAGGAACAGAATTACTGGAATGAATTATTTTAAAAAGGGAATTTATTGGATTATCTTACAGTAGTCCAATAGCAGATGCAGGCCCGAGAATCACTGAACCTAGTAGCTGCTCAGTCCACCTGGATGCCTCAGCAGTCCCAAACCGCACTGCAGATGGTGCCGGAAAGCCTGGAGGCTTCCTGGGGAGCTGCTGGGTTTCGATCCACGTGGGTCTTCAGTTGATGTTGGTCTTTAGTCCGCACTGGTCTTCAATCTACACTAGAAGGTAGGGAGCAGCTCTGGCAGCCAAGTGGAAGGAAGGAAGGAAAAAGGGAACTCTTCTACCCAGAGCTTCCTTATATCAAATCCCTCTCTGAGCGGGGCCGCCCACTGTGGGGGAAGGGCTCACCTGGGAGAAAGAACTCCTCCTTTAGTTGATCCTTCCTAGAAGCAGCCTGTGGATTACTAAACAGATCAAGTTGACAACACCTTAACTATCACAACTCTGATTTAAGATACATATTGTAAGTGTTATATTGAGACTGTTTGCATTTATGAGGACATTGGGTCTCTAGTTTTCATACACCATGAACAAGTGGATTTTACTGGGTACAAGTTTTGTTCAACCTTATGAATAAATGTATTCATCACAAAACTCATCATAAGGATAGAAGGCATTTGTCAAAGTTTGACATACCATGATTTTGATTTTGGTGTAATTAGAAACAAATGTAGAAAAAAATAGAGCATACCTGAAATGATAAGTAATCCAAACTGTAGGTAATGTTATACTGAGGAAAAGCTGACAGTGTTTCTTCTAATAATATGAAATAAGACAAGGTTGCCCACTTTCTCCACTCTTATTCAATGTAGTACTTAATGTCCTTGCTATAGCAGTGACACAGGATATAAAAGGAATGCAATTGTTCTACCCATCAGTATTTTGCCTGTGAGTCCAGGTACAGCTGTCAGTTCCTCATGCAACTCCACTTCTCTTGCAGCCTCACTTCTACTTGCTCTTCTCAGTGGTGCTATCCCACACAATTCAATCTCTACTACATACTCCTGAAGTCCCTTTTCCTTCACCAGTCCATTCCATTTATTGCTGCCTCACTCATGATTTTAGGTGTAGATACCCACCCCTTGTCTCAGCTCCCTCCTCTTAGAGGTGAGCATTATATAATAAAGAAAGTTTTTAAAGTGAGAAGGTAAAAAGGCCACACTGTATTCTAACCAAGTGCCAAGTGGTCTAAGGATTGAGTAGCTAAGAAAATTTAAGGGAGAAACAAAAAAGAACCAAGGTTCAACAAAGCTTGAAAGAAAAAAAGATTTCCAACGCTTGTACCAATTGGTTCCTCAACAAGGAGATGTTTGGTGTAAAATTAATTTATACAGACCCATGATAAACGAAAACAGTTATCTGTCTGTCTGTCCACAATGAGTTTACTGCTGAATTCTATTAAGCTTTTAAAGTAGATGAAATGATAGCACTTCTCAAAGTGTTCCACAAAATAGAAAGAGAAGGAAAACTGCCAGATTTATTCTATAATGACATTATGATATGTTTACTTAAACCAGATGCAGGCACAAGAAAAAAGGAAATTTCAGGTTGGGTAGAAAAGGCCTGTCACATAGTGCATGACTATTAGGAAGGTAACCAAGTGTATTCTAATTAGTGCATCACTCCACAGGAAGTGATTCATGACTATTACTGTAAACTTGGTTTCCATTAGTATGGAAATCATAGGCCTTGTGTGGAGAACTCAACTGCTGTTGTTCTGCTAAATGAACAGGTTGCCATACTGATTAGTCCATTGATTAGTGTAGCTCCAAGTCTCCATCACAAAAGTTTCTGGTTAAAGACAAATGTAGAGAAATACAGTTGGTGAAAGTACTGAGTATAAATGATCATTCTGTGCTCAGCTTTTTGTGACATTTACATCACCCCCTCCAAGGCTCAAGAAAAATCACATAGAGTGGATAGAAAGAATGTTAGGAACTAGAAGTTGCGAAGGTGTAGTGTGGAATGCTATCTTTTGGATGTGATATACTGTTACAGTCAAGTTCAGAGAAGCTGGTTTTTTTGCAAAATACTGAGCCTACCAACATTTTGTCATGGATGAAGGAGGGTCCATAGCTCCTTCCAAGGAGCTGCCTGAAGCTAATAGTTCCTGGGGAAGGAGAGTCATGTTCATCAACAGTGTGATAATTGATTATTTGCTCATATTCCAGTATATAAATTCCAAGTGTGTTATGCTTTATCTATTCCTCAATAGTATTATTATTTGACATAAGCTTTAACTTGGGGCATTGTCAATAACCCCTAAGAAGAACATATTGAAAATCAATCAATATAATATTCAGGCACGAGATCAGGTTGTGAAATTCTTGGGAGATTTATGATTGGGTGAGCTACAGCAGAAACACAATCAGATAACTGAGAAAAACTTTATACCTATAAGCATTAAAACATTGGATGAGGGTTGGAGAGATGGCTTAGCGGTTAAGCACTTGCCTGTGAAGCCTAAGGACCCCGGATCGAGGCTCGGTTCCCCAGGTCCCACGTTAGCCAGATGCACAAGGGGGCGCACGCATCTGGAGTTCGTTTGCAGAGTCTGGAAGCCCTGGTGCACCCATTCTCTCTCTCTCCCTCTATCTGTCTTTCTCTCTGTGTCTGTCGTTCTTATATAAATGAATTTAAAAATAAAAAATAAAAAATAAACACTGGATGAATTTAAACAAAGACCTCACTGATAGAAAAGACAGTTCTAGAGGATACAATGGTGTTTATTGAAAATGTGACTGGCATGAATAAGTTAACTCCTTATGAGTTACTGGTTCAATAAATATCTAAGACACCCCTATACCCAACACCCACACTATAGGCCATGAGTGCATTTTTGGATGCAGGCCAGAAGTAAATGGTAGGACTTTACCTGTGAAGACATTACACACTCTGCTTGTAGGACCCAGAAAAAATCAGGTTTAGACTTAGCTGAAAACTCCCTCCTTGTTGGCTATACTTCTTAGTAACAGAAATTGTTATTCAGACTACAGCAAGAAAGATTTTGTCAATGGGACTACTCAGCTATGGAAAGGTATTCATACCAACATTAAATACTCCAGCAAAAGTATGTTTGCTGGGAAAACTCTTATGGATGCAGCTACTGATTTCTGGTTGAATTTGAGGCCTGCTCTACATGGGAAGGAACCCATATTTGGTATAGACAGGGCAAGAGTACTAGTAGGGAAACTCCTGCAATTGCTTTGTTAAGTAATTGTGATATGCTTCTAACATTTATTTTTATACCCATGAGCTGTTGTTCTTGTATTCATCAAGATAGCTTCAGTTTTCAGTGGGTAGTAGTTGTTTCTGAGACCCTGAACTGGTCATGCTGTTGAGATAAGTGTTTGTCTATGTGGCATTGTTGCCAAATACCCAACTCTAAATGGGGAAAGACACATTTACATCACCCCTCTGAGGCTCAGAGATCATAGGAAAAGGGGAAAGAACATAAGAGCTGGATGAAGGAGTGGGCTATTGTGCAATACTCTCCTTTGGGAAGGACATGACTCTTGTTATCCCCAACTCAGAGTAGGTTGATTAGCCATAAAATCATCACATGATTTGACCTATTAACATTCTCTCATAGAAGGAGAGGAGAGAAAGTTTCATTAGAGCCCACAAGAGCTTCCAGATACTCATTCCACCAGATGCACATAAATCTCCCTCAACTGCACATGGTCTTAGCAAATGATATTGTTCATAATAGGAAGGTAAACTCAAAGGGATACTCAATTTGTATAGTTTTTAAAGTATTCATTCTCAGTGTAAGAGTGGGAATTTTGGACATGTAGCTGTTTAAGGGTTCCTTATGTTACTATAAGTACCTTCTTTACTATGCCCTAAAAGTAAGCCTAGGAGAATCATTGGTTGTACAAGCTGAACTTGGGTACAAGAGGCTCCTTGTTCTGTTTTTTTTTGGAGTTAATAGGTATCTTTACATGGGCTTTTGCCCTCTCTAAATAGAACATATTTTATGATGTTTCAAGGAAATTTAAAATAATAGACAAATTGAGGGAAATAAGTTCATATTCAAATGTAATCTTTAGTATAGGAAAAATCATAGTGTGAATATGTTGTATTAGAATATATGAACAATGAACTATAAGGGCAGGGTATATTTAAAAAATTACTTCTTAAACTTTGATAAAATTATTATTTAACTTATATAAATACAGCCTGCAAATTAGAGCAAATTCTGAGGAATATAATTTTTTGTATATTACATTAAATGCATGGTATTTCTACCAAATATTGCTGTAGGTCTGGATTTTGTTATTTTCTTTTCATTTTCATGTTTTTCTTTAAAATGATTTTCTTTTGCTTTTTTCTAAAGACATTGATGATTTAATCTGATCATATTATCTTAGGATATTTACTTCCTAAAGAAGGTGGTATACTCTATTTGTAAGGTAATTGGAAATTAGTTATAATTTTATTTTTAAGAAGTCATTCCAGTATTTAATCTATGAAATTTTAAGATATTTTGGTTCTCAATTCTCAAGTATACTCATTCAAATATATTACTACATTGTATACATATTTCTGCACAGTTTAGGTAACATTTTGACCCTTCTCACATTCCAACAATATTCTCACATTTCTGTTTGACATTAGAAATTTTAATCTATAAGTGGTTTCCTCCTTTCAAATAAAGCAATAGTCTCTTTATACTTAGATGCACTTCAAATGACCAATTAAATTAAGAACTCATTCTGGGAAATTGTGTGGAACTATTATATCGTGTGGGAGGTTAATATCATGTCCTTGTTGAGCAAATGTCAGAGTTGAGCAGTATGTGTTACCATCCTCATTTTGGTCATCAGCTCAGCCTGCATTTCCAGGTTGTGCTAATGAAAATCTGCAGGTGATATGCAGAGGTACACTGGCACAGAAATAAAAAGAGGCCATATTGATCTCCACTGCCATTACCCAGAAGATAACACCTGCTGCATATGATGAATTAAAGTGATGAACATCGGGGTTATTTCCTCATTCAGAAATAATACTCACAAGCACTTCTAGACCTAATAATCCAAACTGTTACTCCATGTGAATGAATGTGATCATGTACTATGTATAACTTGGTCAATTATCAACATTTAAAGGAGTTACAAAATGCTTTCTAGTTCGTTCTTTTTTAGCAGTTGCAAAAGATAGCTAGGGCCTAACATCTCAATTTGGGCCAAGGTAGCAAAAGTGGTAAAAGGAAAAAAAAAAAGTACACAGGGAAAGCCTATGCATTACCATCTGTCAAACCAATGATCTGATTTGCTCTTTGCCTTGGCTTCTTTAACTTCACTCTCTGTGCTTCCCTTTGTGTGTAAGAGACTCTCTTTGTCTGCACTGATGCATGTTTTATAGAATCTCTTTTAAGATAGGGCTTTGTGTATTATAAACTCTTGTGCCTCTCTTGATGCTTGGATGTTTTGGATAATTTTAGGTTAACATTATCTTCAATTAGGGATACATACTTTATTCTAGTGTTAAAGACTTTGTAGCATCAGAATATAGATTACTTTTCTAAAGTAACTAAAGAGGCTTTGCTAATATTTGACATACATCTCTATCAAAAGAAGTCAGCAGCTGCTATCTTGATGAAAAGACATTGCATCATAAGGGTGTTAAATAACTGATGCTTCTTCTTAGCAATCATATCTTCAGTCTCTCTCCTTTGTGCTTTTCATAATGATGCACACTATAGGAAATATTTTTGACAAAGTCTATGGCAAAATAGCATATTCTTTGAAAAGATAGCTGGAGAAGATGACCCTGCTAATGCGAATCAGGCAAGACCAAACTCTGTCAACATTTAACACCAAAGGTCAAAGCCTTATGTATACATGGACTATTAATGTTAAGCTAATTAAATTCCAATTATTGAATTGGAAAAATAAAGTGTATTTGATTGCACAATTCTGACTATCCTAACAATGAGTATGTTTCCATGATGAAGAGCTGAACCACCCATGGTTTAATCCACTTCACCTCATTTTGTACTTTCAGCTGAACAATCAATACAGCTAGGAAAATTTGTGTTTCTTTAGCAAAAAATATTGGCTTGATGAATCCTTAATTAAGTGTCAAACTAATTCTGAGACACTCTTACAAATTAGAACATGATCTCAATGTTGTCCTCCTTGGTCTCTTTGGTTTGGCCTTGGGGATAATCTTCTTCTATTTATCATGAGCAAAATTGTAACTGTTCAGAGCAAAGTTGGCTTCAGAACATATGAGTATGCTATAAACATACGTGGAAACTTTATGACCAAATGGACTAAAATAGAGAAGTTATTTAAATAGAAAATACACAGGAAAATGGGAAATAGTATCCTTCTGAACATCACCTTTTGCTTCCTGATAGAGTAATTACACTGATTATCATTCCTGTGAACATACTCAAGCCTGACTTAAAAAAAAATCATGTCTCAAAAATCAAAAGCCATATAATATTTTGCATTATCACTTTTTCTACTTTTCACTTCTAGAACCTCAACTATCCAGTATCCAGAACATTCACTGGTAAAATGTTACATCCAGTTTCATTTTTTGAGTTTTTTTTTAATTTTTTTAAATTTTTATTTAGTTTAGAGTGACAGACAGAGAGAGAAGGAGGCAGATAGAAAGAAAGAGAATGGGCATGCCAGGGCTTCCAGCCACCGCAAAAGAACTCCAGATGCGTGTGCCTCCTTGAGCATCTGGCTAACATGGGTCCTGGGGAATTGAGCCTTGAACTGGGGTCCTTAGGCTTCACAGGCAAGCGCTTAACTGCTAAGCCATCTCTCCAGCCCGAGTTTTTTTTTTTTTTTTTTTTCTTTGGTCAGGGTCTCACTCTAGCCCAAGGCTGACCTGGAATTCCCTATGTAGTCTCAGTCTAGCCTTGAACTTCATAGTGATACCCTTACCTCTGCCTCCCAAGTGCTGGCATTAAAGAAAGGTGTTCCCTACCATGCCAAGTAAGATCTAATATTATTAATGTGAGTTACAATTTAATTAAGAGAAATGAATACTTAAAGACTTTATATGGATTTGATAATTCCTAAAATATCCATTAAAATATAATGAAAATCTAACATTATTTTATGAATTATTTTATGCTTTAGGTACTTAGTTCCTCAATAATATGACTTCATTATATATTGTTAAGAGTATATTCTAAATATTAATATATTGTCCAAAGATTTTTCACACTGTGTAGGAGAAGAGAGGTAGCAATAGAATAATGTTTGTATATTATTAAATAATGAATACATAACAGATTATTAAATACAGTAATAATCATAAAAAATATACCTGCTTCTTCTTGATTATTTCAACAGTTCAGGTATACTTAAAGTCTCAAGTATATTACTATATGACTCTGGAAAGATAAGTACTACTATGCTCTGATGGTATAGATGAGGAAAGTGAAAAGCATAAATGTAATATAAAATTTGTGTACATTTTGGTGTTCAAGCCCACTCTTATTTTTTAATACTTTATTTTTTTATCTTTTTCATTTTTATTTGAGATACAGAGAGAGAATAGGCACACCAGCCACAGCAGACTAACTCCAGTAGCATGTGCTACCTTGTGCACCTGGCTTATGTAAGACCTAAGGAATCTAACATGGGTCTTTAGGCTTCATAGGCAAGTGCCTTAATTGCTATGCCATCTCTCTAGCCCAATATTTTATTTAGTTATTTATTTACTTACTTATTTATTTACTTATTTATCTATTTATGAATTAATGAAAGAGGCAGATAGAGAAAAAGGGAGAGAGAGAAAGTGAAAGGGAGAGAGAGAGAGAGAATGAATATACCAGGGCCTTCAGCCACAGCAAGTGAACTCCACATGCATATGTCACCTTATGGGAAGTGATCTGTGTTCTTAGGCTTCGCAGGCAAGTGCCTTAACTGCTAAGCCGTATCTCCAGCTCCAATCCTACTTTTCTTATCCAGATAGTGGGGTCTTCTCTCTGGAGTCTGTGAAATTCCTGGCCATGGGATTTTGACATTGTTTCCAGTAACAAATATGAGTTTATTCTGGCTTAGATGGTCTTGAGTCCAATCAGAGAACAGGCAGTTACCTGTAAAGAGTAAAGAATTTTCAATTTTGTATTCTTAGGGAAAAATTGATGTAAAAATCTGGAGCTAAACAAAAAAATGCTTTTTATAATAAAAGCAGTGTTTATAACTCCAATTTAGTTAAAATCTCATTTCACTGTGCAAATAAGCTACATAATTATTATTTATGTATTTGAACTGTTTACTTACTTATATACTTACTAAAAGATGATTCCCTGATAAAACAAAATAAATATGAGAGAAAATTATTATGTTTCATGGGGTCAAGTTTTCAACTTTGAAACTTACATATTTACAGAAGTTGAATCCTAAAACCAGGTGTGAGGAATAGCTTTCTAATGTAGTGGAAAAAATACAAGTTGTTCTAAGTATAGCCTGACACCATGGATGTTGTTACTTCAGAAATGTCCCAGATATTAGACCACGGTCTTTTAATCCTAAGAGGTGGTATGACAGAGGATCTTTGAGAGGAGAAAAAGCAAGCAAACAAACAAACAAACAAAAGAGAAACACAGAAGATAGAGTAGAATGTTATGTTAAAGCCAAGAGACTAGAATATATTATAAGGAAAAACATGAACATATAACACCTAATAAGCCTAGTCACATTTCTAAATTCATGAATTTTCATTTACACCTAGATACTATTGTGATTTCCTAATTTAAATTCTACAAAAGACCATAGGGACATATACTCATACACTGGAGGGGTAGCTAGGAATTACGATATTGCTTTTGAAACTAGCATTTGTGACCAGTGACAATACATTGAATTTTCAAATATACTATGATCAGAAATAGAAAACAACTTCCTCTCACCTCAAGGCATTTGCAAGGAAAATATTATTAGCGTGATTCCTCTAAGCTTTAAATTACTTAAGATCATAAATAGTAATCAGTAGGATTAAAATATAACCTTAAGTTTGAGTTCATATTTATTATAAAATTCTTAAATATTTTTATCCTTACTTGAAAAACTTCTTAGTCTAAACATATATCCAGTATATGCTACAGAGAGTCTGTGAATCAGGTGGGGTAATTGCAAGATTGGCTATAGATAAGATGCTATATGTAATTCAGTAAGATAGTTCAAGTCGTGTCAGGAACTAGTTCCTTTCCAAGAGTGTTTTCACAAATAAAATTTTTATATTGATAATTTCTACTTGTGGCTTCAAAACTTCCTCATAATTATCTTTTAACAGTGCATAGCTGAAGGGAGTCTGGGATGGACATACCAGGGCCTCCAGCCACTGCAAATGAACTGCAGACACATGTGCTACCTTGTGTATCTGGCTTACATGGATACTGGGGACTCAAACCTGGGTCACTTGATTTTGCAGGCAAGTGCCTTAACTGTTAAGCCATGCCTTCAGCCCAAATAATAGCAGTTTTTTAGAAGCTATGAATGATACAATAACATTTTATAAACCTCTCATCTGATGGTTTTCAGTCTCTGTTGTACTTATCACATTTCTTTTTTTTTCTTTCTCCTAAGGAAAAAGGGAAATTACTTGCTTGAAAAATTATAAATATAAAAGCATTTTATTTTTATGCTGAAGACACACACACACACACACACACACACACACACACACACATAGTTTCTCTACAGAACACTAGAATACCATGGTATGAGAAATCTGGAAATATCTCTTCCTTCATGTTTATCTCCACTTAAAGATAAAGCCAGGTTATAATGGCAAGTATGAAATACTTCAAAGAATTATACTATATATTCATTGTCAACAGAAAAATCACTTTATAAATTCAAAATTAAATATAGCTTAAATATTAAAAATATTGGAATTGTATTTATGTACTGCTAAACAGATTATATCAAGTATACCTTCATATTTAGGACAATATTAAGACCAAAAAAAATGATTTTATAATTCTTTCCTTATCATGGTCCATAAAAAATGCTTAGTAATGAAAAAAAATGTTTAAAATATTTTGCTAGACATAAAGGACATAGTAGCTTGTGAATTGTGTTGATGAGAAGATATTTTTGATTGACCTCCTTTAAAAAAATAATTTCAGTTAGGCATGGACAGTTTGTGGGTTGGTGCAGTGTCCTTGAATGGGAGCTAGACCTGAGGAGATAAACTACCCAGTGCACTCCAGCCCTGCCCCAGATGGAGGAGATGTGGAAATGAGCAAAGAGTCCTGTTTTCTTAATGAATCTGATATCGGCACATGGGTGATGGAGAAAGATACTGAGGGCACTCAACATGTACTAGAGCAAAGATCTAGGGGCTCCTAAGTGCTATTTATGACAAGCCTACAGCCAACATATTACTAAATGGGGAAAAACTGGAAGCTTTTCCACTAAAATCAAGAACAAGAAAAGGGTGTCCACTGTCCCCACTTTTATTTAATATAGTTCTGGAAGTCTTAGCTATAGCAATAAGGCAAGAGACACACATAAAAGGGATACAAATTGGAAAGGAAGAGATCAAGTTATCATTATTTACAGATGACATGATTCTATACAGAAAGGACACTAAACACTCTACTAGCAAGCTGTTAGAGCTGATCAAAACCTACAGCAATGTAGCAGGATACAAAATAAATACACAGAAATCAGTAGCCTTCATATATGCTAACAACAAACACACAGAGGATGAAATCAGAGAATCACTCCCATTCACAATTGCATGAAAAAAAAATAAAATACCTTGGAATAAACCTAACCAAGGAAGTAAAGAATCTATACAATGAGAACTTTAAAACACTCAAGCGAGAAATTGCAGATAACACTAGAAAGTGGAAAAACATCCCCTGTTCCTGGATTGGAAGAATCAATATGTGAAAATGGTAATCTTACTAAAATCAATCTACACATTTAATGCAATCCCTATCAAAATTCCAAAAGCATTCTTCATGGAAATAGAAAAAACAATCCAAAAATTCATTTGGAATCACAAAAAACCTCGAATATCTAAAATAATACTGAGCAACAAAAATAATGCTGGTGGTATCACCATACCTGATTTTAACCTATACTACAGAGCCATAGTAAGAAAAACAGCATGGTACTGGCACAAAAACAGACATATAGATCAGTGGAACAGAATAGAGGACCCAGATGTAAGCCCAAGTAGCTATAGCCACCTGATATTCGATAAAAATGCCAAAAATACTCATTGGAGAAGAGATGGAACCAGCCTAAATGTCCCTCAACTGATGAGTGGATAATGAAGATGAGGCACATTTATACAATGGAGTTCTACTTAGTGGTAAAGAAAAATGAAGTTATGAAATTTGCAGAAAGGATGGACCTGGAAAGGATTATAGTAAGTGAGGTAACCCAGGCCCAGAAAGCCAAGCACCACATGTTCTCTCTCATATGTGGATCCTAGCTACAGATGATTGGGCTTCTGTGTGAGAATGAAAATACTTGGTAGCAGAGGCCAGTAAGTTAAAAAGGAGACATAAAGGGAAAAGAAAGGAAGGGAGGAGGGTACTTAATAGATTGATATTGTATATATGTAAGTACAAAGATTTTGATGGGGAGGTAATATGATGGAGAATGTAATTTCAAAGGGGAAAGTCTGGGGGGTGGGGAGGGAGTGAATTACTATGGGATTTTTTTTATATAATCATGCTAAATGCAAATAAAACTTTAAAAAATTAAAAAAATATATTAAAATTCTAAAATAAATAAATAAATAAATAAATAAATAAATAAAAATCCTTTTTAAAAGCAAATGAACATCAAAGCTAAATGTCAGTATTTTTGCCTTGGTAGACTGGGTTTTGTTTTTATTTCTTTACTCTGATTTTTCATTTGCAACTTACCTTGATACAGGGGGCACCATTAACACTTATAGTTAAAACCTATATAACCACATTTTCAGACCAGCCTCATTACCTTTTGAGGTGGGTTTTCTATCTCACCTCTGCTGAGTTATGAAGATGGTTGACTCATCGATGCAATATTGAATGGCTTCAGCTGACTAGGTTGTGGAGGGTTTCAGATAAGCTGGTTTTACTACTGTGTCCAGTTGGAGGCACCCTATGGCATCCTGTAATCGTCAGTATTCCCCTTTCTGGCTTCTTGGGGGAGGGGTGCGGTGAGGCTATGTAATGCTCTCTGGAAGTGTATTGGGAAGCTCAGTTAGTCCTCATTGTCTTCTGACCCAGGTTCATCTTATTTTTCATGAAAAGTGTGAATGTATAAAACCCCTTTCCTGCAGCAACAAGACTCTGGCTGGTGCTTAGAGTTATAACTTAAAAAAAAAAAAAAAAAAAATCCCCAGAATAAAGCTGCACTGTAAAAATTGTGGATCATAGCTCTAATACCTACACACTCCTCACCATTCAGTATTTCAGTCTTATTGAGTGCAATGTTTACCTGATTAATGTTATCCTGAAGAGATAAGTAGGTTCTTATTTTAATAACCTACAAGCCTTTTCAAGTGTTATGTTATATTGTTTTGTTTTGTTTTGTGTTAGTTTTTTTTTAGGATAGAGTCTTCCTGTAGCCCAGGGTGACATGTAATTTAACATGTAGTCTCATGCTGGCCTCACATTCACAGAAATCCTCCTACCTTGGTTTACCAAGAGCTGGGATTAAAGTTATAAGCGCCATCATTTATGGTGGAGAAAGAGACAGAGAGAGAGAGAGAGAAAGACAGAGACAGAGAATGGGCATGCCAACGCCTCCATCCCCTGCAAATAAACTGTAGACATATGCTACCTTGTGCTTCTGGCTTTACATGGATACTGGGAATTGAACTTGGGTCATTAGGCCTTGCAAGAAAGTGCCTATACCACTTAAACATTTCTCCAGCCCAAGTAGGGTTTTGATCTAGCCCAGGCTGACCTGGAATCCATTATGTAGAGTGGCCTTGAACTCACCTTGATACTCCCTACCTCTGCCTCCCCAGATTAAAGGTGTGTGCTACCACACCAGGCTTCAAGTGTTATGTATTACTTATTTATTTTTTTTAAATTTAAACATTTTGTTTTTATTTTAGCTAGAGGTGTACATATTTTGTATGTAAATATCACATGTTGGTACCATTACATCAGGTTGTTTGTTTCTGAGTCGCTTAGACTTTGAGTTGCTTAGACAGATGTTGGGCACTTTCCCCTTGTAGCTCATGTAGCACCTTCCAGTACTAGATGGGCTCATTATCTGAAGACTGGGTCTCTTCTGGATTCCAACCAGGTCTCTCCATGATCCTTGCAGACAGCATTTGTTGTCTTCAGCAGTGAAAGGTGGATCCTTCAAGCAGACCTCAGAGGGAGCATTTGGATGAAGGGCTCTGGAGAGAGTGACAGAAAGCCTAACCTCAAATTTCTCCTGTTTCTTTATTCTCTGGGTTTTCTTTTTTTCTTTTCCACTGGCACCAGCCTATAATTCCCTGTACCAGGATGTGGTCTACAGCTACAATGAACTGTTGATCAGAGAAACCTACCAGATTTCCCAAAACAAACAAGACAGACTTCTGTCAGAGCACCTGAGTACCTACCAGCAGTGTTATGTTTTTAAGATGTCAACTAAAAGAGGAATAAGTTTCAGTCACAGGCAAGAACAATACAACTACCACATCCTGAAGAAAATGTCACAGAATTTTCCAAGAGTAGTTCTTTCAATATTTACAGCAAGTGCAGCTTAGATTTGAATATTTTTATCTATAATGTATTGCATTTTTGTTTTTGTTCATATTCATTAATTTTTTCCACAGTCTATAAAAACATTGAGGTTTGAATTATGCAAAGCACTGCCTGTCCTTGTGACACCAGGAACTTGGAAGGCAAAAGCAAGAGCATCATGACAAAAGGTCTACCTGAGCTACATCGTGACATCCTGTGCAAAAACTGCAGATTTTTATTTCTAGATTCTTCTATTTATTTTTATTTTTATTTTTATTTTTTATTTTTCAGAGAGAGAGAAAGAGAGAGAGAGAGAGAGAGAGAGAGAGAGAGAGAGAGAGAGAGAGAAGATATAGAGTCTTGGCCTGCCAGGGCCTCAGCTACTGAAATCAAACTCCAGGTACTTGTGCCACCAAGTGGGCCATGTGCGTCCTCACAGTTCCCTCACCTTTGTGCATCTGGTTAATGTGGAATTTGAAGAGTCAAACATAGGTTCTTGGGTTTGACAAGCAAGCACCTTGAATGAACAGCCATCTCTTCAGCCCAATTATTCTATGTTTTAAAATTACTCCATCTTAAGGAACAAGAAGATGAGGAAATGAGGAGGTCAGGTCATCTGGCAATCTCTTCTGGCCTCCACATGTAGGCAAAATATGACATATCTATGTATATATACTATACACACATCATATTACACATGACACTACGTCTGTACACACACACACACACACACACACACACCAGTAAGATGCATCTTTATAAATTAAATATAAAATATATTCAAATGGTAAATTGTGCACTTCATGTGAATAGCTATGTGGTCTAGGTCAATGACCATGGTTATGTTATTCTAAAATGTCTAATGCATCTTTAGATAATACATTCATTAGTGAATATAATAAAAAGTATTATCTAGTTGTCAGTTTTCAATGTGGGGCTGGAGAGATGGCTTAGAGGTTAAGGCTCTTGCCTGCGAAGACTAAAGATACAGATTTGACTCCCCAGTACCCATGTAAGCCTGATGCACATGCTGGCACATACGTCTGGAGTTTATTTGCAGTGGTTAGGCATTCTGGTGTGACCATTCTCTCTCTGAAATAAATTAATAAAATAAAATAAACTCTGCAATGTACACTTTTTTGGCTTTTATTTTGTTTTGGGTGGGGGGAGGCTTGCAGTTTGCACAGATACACACACCCCATGTGCACACATGAGCAAGCCAGTGAGGACTTCCCAGGTGTTCTCCTATATTGCTCTTCTGTATTATTTCCTTGAGACCACTCACTTAACTTGAATCTTATGTCACTTTTCCCTTTGACTTGCTGACCAGTGAGTCCCAGTGATCTATTCCTCCTGCCTTAGCCCATCTCAATACCAGGGTTGCGCTTATGCAGCCATGCCTAGCTTTATATTTACACACACACACACACACACACACACACACACACACACACAAAGATATTGAACTTGGGGCCTCATGCTTGTGCTACAAGTGTTACCCACTGAGCCACCACCCTAGCCCATAAATCTTTTCCTTTTTAGAACTATAAAAGTTATTCCAATTATGTCTTCAAAGCAGTTTTAGATAGTGTTATGATATATGATTATTTAAAAATGCACAATATTAAAAGGAAACATATAGGAAATTATGCACCTGTATAAAATGAGATTGTTTGTCATAATAATGTTCAAAAAGTATTTTAAAGCTGTCATCATTATGCTCATTAGTGAATCAATTATAACCATTTCAAATTTGTGATGTATTTAGTATAATCTCAAGTCTTTACTGAAACTGCTTTAAAATGGTGTCATTCCTCTCTGTTACATGAAATATTCATAATAATACTTATTTATATTACATGCAACTTCACAAACTGGGTCCTCAAAGTTTAACATATTATGATTACTTTTTAAATTTATATTATATAAACAACATTTGAACATTTGTGTAAGTTACTAGGAAAACACAGCCACCAGTTTATCCTAAAGAGAAGTGGTCAACAATATTTGCTAACATACATTGGGCTTGGGTCTTTCATCACACTTCCTGATAGGCATTCAGAGACATGCTGGCATTCACAATGTGTGGTATGAAAAGTTCATAGTTGACTCAATCAGGTAGGTATTAAAGCCCAAATCTAATCTAACTGAGATCCTCAGAGTTTTAGTCAGTATATGCTTTCTCTTAAAATTTCATCTTCCTTTTAAGATGGGAAGAGACACAATAGAGATATTTATGATATATGATATAGCAAATACTTATGTTTAATTTAAAGTTTGTAATAAACTCTCAAATATAATAAAAAATAATTTGGAATCCATATCTTAAGTTAGTTAAACTCATATGGCACATTATTTTAAAACATATGTATTTATTTTTAAGCAGAGAGAGAGAGAGAAAGAGAGAGACAATGAATGGGTACATCATGGCCTCCAGCCACTACAAACAAATCCATGGTATTGAAGAATTCACACAGAGTTGCTAGCCTATGCAGGCAAGTGCCTTAACTACTGAATCATCTATCCAACCCATAATGCACATTCTTATCAGGTAGTATTTTATGATAAACCTCAATATTTAAGGCACATATAAAATAGTTTTATTCATACAGATATTTGTAAAGATTTAATTTTATATATTTTGGTAAAGTTCACCTAATTGCATTTATGGGTTTTCCTAGGAAAAGATCATATTGTTCATTTTGTTTCTGTAATTGTCTGGTATGAATTAATTTTGTTTGATTCTTTACCACTTAACAGACTCTCACATAACTACGAATTGTGCAAGAACAATTACTATTAATCCAGAATCTTGAGAATGCAACATGGACAGTATAATTTTTCTCTATTTCTTTATGACGAACAGTAATTATAGTCAAGGAGCTTAGACATTTTTATAAATGCTGACAGAAGTGCTCATTTAAAAAAAATGTATGGCATCTGATGATATATGAATGCATGTGTTAACCTAAAGGTAGTTTGGGCTGAAATAGATGACACTCAACTGCTTCCTTTTAGAAGTAAGAAAATGTGTTAATTGCATTTAATATAGTTTATTGCACTGTAGTCAACACAGGCCATCTGTCCACAACAGCTGCCTCTTAGTGATTTCAGTAAAGCAAAAGTGTGTATATATTTTCAGGGCAAGCACCACCAAAATGTGCCAAAAAGCCTGCATTGAGTTTGTGGTGCATAACCATATTGCAATGATATTTTAAACAACTGTACCAACATGAAAACAGCACACAATTTTATCTGGGCAAAAGATGTAACTTTTAAGAGTATATATGGAATGTGAGAAATTCTGTTATGCAAAGACAAAAGACAAAGTAATGTGAAAAACTAAAACTGATAAGTAAATGGCCTTGAAAAATATGTAAGAAGATTTGTGGTTTATATAATGTTTGAGAGTACTTGGCCAAAGAGGGGCCAGCAGAAGGTGAGATTTTGAGACAGTGGATCTGAGACTAGAAAGGGTGAAAGTGAAATGTATGGTTTGAAGGTACTTTTAAAAACAAAAATATTTTGCATTCATGGTAATTAGCATTTGGTGTTTTAGGTCAGTAAAATCTTTAAGTAGTCATGAAAGAACATGTTGCAAGTATTACATTTTTACTCAATAAATATGAATCACAATGTTGTGTTGATGGCTAGGTTCAGTTAACAAATAGATTAAAAGTATACACAATTCACTTTTACATTGACATGTCTGAGTAGCAGAAGCTAGTAAAAATTAGATGCTATGGTGTATCCTGAAAAATCCATAGGTACCTTGCATCTGGAGAGATGGCTTAGCAATTCAAGCACTTGCCTGTGAAGCCCAAGGTTCTCAGTTCAATTCTCCAGGTCCCATGTAAGCCAGATGTACAAGATGGTGCATGCATCTAAGCATGTTTGAAATGGCTAAAGACCCTGGTGCCCATTCTCTCTCTCTCTCTCTCTTTCTGTCATAAATAAATAAAAATAAATATTTTAAAAAATCCATAGTTATCTTAGGTTAAGGATGAATCTTTTCAAAATGGTAAACCTTAAATAACATTTGCTAAATATTATATAATTTCTTAAACTGTAATGAGTAGGTTTGCTTCTAGGGAAAAAAAAATTATACTAAATGGATAACAGTCATCTACCTCTTTAAGAAAGTCATTAAAATTGTTATTTATTGAGTATTTTATTAATTGTTTTGGGTTCAATATTTTTTACTTTAATCACTATAGTAATGAATAAAGAAACAAAATCCATAGCAAAAACAAAAAACAACATTCTAGTGTGGAGCAAAGCTCAATAAAATTATATAATGAGTATAATACAGCATGTTAAGTAATGATAAATTCTATGGGATAAATATTGCTGGCAAGGTAGTTTTAGGAAAGGGGTACATATTTAATTTGAGCAAAGAACCAAAGGAAAAGAAGGCTTACACCAACTGTCAGGGTAAAGGAATTTCCACACATAGGAAATTCTGAAGACTCTGAAGGTCAAATTGACCTGGATGTTCTAGAAGGGTATAAAACTAAAAATTATGGAGCTTACTCCTCTTCTTAAATGTAACAAAATTTATAAATAAGTACTATATAATTAATGATCTCTATATGATTTAAATTATATATATAAGCAGTTAACCTCTCACTTATGAAGGAACATATATTGTTTTCGAATATTATCTTAATTTTTACTCTTCTTATTCTTTATATTTAAATTATTATTTTTTTCAACATGATAGCTGGGTGAGTACACACACACCCACACACATAGCTGGGTGAGTACACACACACCCACACACATACAGGGCTTCTCAGCCCAATAAGCACAGTCAGAAAAACACCAAATTAAGGAAAACAAAAAGAAAATGTTACTTTTCCACATATCAGGCAGATTAAAATGTGCAAATAAGGATAATGTTAACTATTCTTAATAAATATAATAATTAGGTATTTTGGATATTTGTGGTATTAAATTCCTGGTTACACATAGGATGAGGGACATTATGTGAACTTCTGAACTTCTGTCATTAAACAGAAGGAGAAAGTTCTCAGAAATAAAAGATTAAAAATCAGGAAATAGCTTAAATATTTATGCATTCACCTGTTATTTTCAACACCTTTATTGAGTAACTGTCATATGCCAGCAATATATTAAGCACTGTAATGACAGTACTATAAAAAATAGTCATGAGCTGGAGAGATTGCATAGTGGTTAAGGTGCTTGATGGCAAGGTCTAAAGACCTAGGTTCAATTACCCAGTATTCAAGTCAACATAAGCCAGATTCACGGGGGGGGGGGGGGGGGGCATGTGCCTCTGTTGTTTATTTGCCACAGCTAGAGGTCCTGGCATGCCCATTCTCTCTCTCTCTCTCTCTCTCTCTCTCTCTCTCTCTCTCTCTCTTCACATATACATATATATATATATGTATAAATAGTCATGACTATCTTCATAAAGTTTATATTCAAGTATGTTAACAATGCACTTTAGAAAGTTTCCAAAAGAAATTTAAAGATCTCTTCAGGCCATTCTGAGGGAAATTTGGAAGACCAGATAATGAGAGAACACAGTCATGAAAGCTTAGCACATGCAATTGAGAGGACATAGACTGTATTGCACATGAAGCTGTAGATAGAGGCCATTCATTGACTCCCTGTCAAGAATCTGAATGCCTGCTTCTCATGGCCTGAGAACTTGAGCAAGACTGACTTTAAAGGCAGTGGAATCTTATATTCCACTAGGCTAACACTACCTACATAAGACCTGCATAATGGGATTTAAAATGATGGCTCAAAATATAAGGAAAAAGGCTTGAGAGATACCTACATTCAAAGCCAAAAGACCCAGGTTTGATTCCTCAGTAACCATGTAAAGCCATATGCACAAAGTAGCGCATATGTCTTGGGTTTTTTTACACAGCTGGAGGCCCTGTTGTGCCCATTCTCTCTATCCACCTTCTTTCTCTTTACCTCTCTACTTTCAAAAAATTAAATAAATAAAATATCTAAAAATGTATAAATAATAGGAAGAGAGACTACTTAGAAAGAAAATGGGGGGGCAGGAGAGAAAAAAGGATGATTATGAAAGGGGATTATGATCACGGTATATTGTCTATGTCTATGAAAGTTGTCAAAAAATATTTGAAAAATCAATGGACTAATGTATTTAGTGGGGAAAATTTCTAGACAGCATAGCATTGGGTAAGCTAGGTGTCTTCTCTTAGATAATCTTATTCAGATTTACAATGAAAGGAACAAAATGTAGAGCAGAAATGTATAAAAATGTTGTTTGTCAGGGAAAAGATTGTGAATAAGTCTAGATTTCTAGATACCACAGTCAACAAGGTAGATATAATTATTAAGGAGATTAGTCCCATTAAAGAGAAGTCTACTTTTCAATTCTGGTAGAACAGACCAGAAGACTGAGGATAAGACCCAACTTTTGAAGGCTCTCCCTAGTAAAAATACAGATTTTTTGGAAAGGGGGAAGCCTTCAGGAAGAGTGCTGAAGGAATTCCCTTCTGCTCCAAACAGAGTTGCCTATGATAGGGTTTTTTAGAGATCCATCTGAAATCTATGGGAGCCAGGTTTCATTTCAGACAGTCATCAAGACATGGTAGCATCATGAAATAGGACTGGAGAAAGAAAGGAAGAAAGAAAGAAAGAAAGAAAGAAAGAAAGAGAGAGAGAGAGAGAGAGAGAGAGAGAGAGAGAGAGAGAGAGAGAGAGAAAGAAAGAAAGAAAGAAAAAGAGAGAGAGAGAGAGAGAGAGAGAGAGAGAGAGAAAGAAAGAAAGAAAGAAAGAAAGAAAGAAAGAAAGAAAGAAAGAAAGAAAGAAAGGAAAAAAAGAAAAAAAATATATGACTTGGGAGAGGTCATGGTATTATTAATTATTAATTATTATTAATATTGCAACAAATCTCCAGAGAGTTATTTAGGCGAGAACGGATTGGAATCCTTCTGGAAATGTAAGCGGAAATGAACATTTTTCTTCATTAAGGTGGCTCTAGTCAGGAATTTTTTCAGGTCAATGAGAAAGTAACTGATGTAGAATTGAAACTTTTTCTACTTCTGGCCAAGATGGCGGCCACCTAGCTGCGCTGCAAATACAGGGGAAAGAAAGGCAAGAAATTAAGGGTTATCAGAGTCTTCTTGCCAGTGGGAGGGCACAGAGTGGGGAAAAACAGGGAATCACAGATCCCCTCTCAGGTGGGTAGTCCCCCCCCCCCCCCATACAGCTGCTAGGCCCCAAGCGACTATGCTCCAATCGCGGCTGTGCTCCCATGGCACGCCCACCAGCCCATCGCGCACCTGCCAGCCCACTGCACTGACCACACAGGACCTCCACCGTTGTGCTCTGATTGCGCATGCCGGCCCGCCACGCTATGCTCGGTTCACACACCCACGAGGGCCACCTCCCCTGTGATTAGGCAGCTGCCAAACCCCCCACTACTGTGCTTCGATTACACGCCTGCCGGCCAGCCACTGCTGTGTCCCGATCTGGTGCCCACATCAGCTGCCTCTGCACTACAATTGCACATGCAGCGGGCCCTGTTCCACAGCAAGGGCCACACAAGCCCACACTGAGTCACTAGCGCCAGCTCAGGAACCATCCCCTACCTGTCCGTCATAACCCATCTCCCACTCCCATGAGGTGGGAGAGCGCAGACTGTTTGCAGGCCCCAGTGTTCCCAGCCAGAGTTTGGGCAGCTTCAGGGCTTGCTACTTCAGTCCCCTTTCAAGCTCTAAGGCAGACAGCTTTGGTGAATTACTGGGTGAGATTTCAGGCAACTTTGGAGCCCCTGTCAGGCAGTAGATAGGCGGCTTTGGGAAGAGAGTGCAAAAACCCAGGCTACTTGGCAACTGCCCCAGCCTACCTTGGATTCTCATTGAGCGAGAGCCCAGGCTGGTCCACCCACCTACCTGCCCATACACTGACATGGGTAGACCACAGCACAAAAGAAATAACATGAAAAATAAAATGCAAGAAAATCCAGACAGATCACCCAGTCCAACAAGGATTACATCTAACCAAAACATAGAAGAGTGTTTAGGATCAGAACATCAAGTGGAATCTATGAGCAATGCAACCCTGACCAACCTACTGCTAGAACTTGCAGGAAAGCTACAAAGGACAGATATTCGTGTGAATGCTACCATCACTAAGCTAGAGCAATATGATAAAACAGTGGAAGGAATTCAAAGAGAGCTAAGAGAGTTGAGGGAGAGTAAAAAAAAAAAAAAAAAAAAAAAAAAAAAAAGAGGACTTAAAAAATCAGCTGGCCACACTAAATGAAAACATAAAGAAATGCAAGGATGATTTCCAAGAATCATCAAGAAAATCAGAAAATGAGGTGAAAAGGGAGCTGGACAAAGCAATGGAAGTGATACATAGGAAAGTGGCAGAAAATGCAAACTTAAGCGAACAAGTCCAAAACTCGCTAGAGGCTCTCAAGAATAGAGTCAGCAAAGTGGAGGATAGAAACTGATCTGGAAGACAGGATGGAAGAAACAGGTAGAGAGTTCAAAAATTTCAGTAAGTTCAAAAGTTCCTGGGAACAGAACATGAGGGACATGTGGGATAAACTTAAACGTCCTAATATCAGAATCACTGGAATACCAGAAGGAGAAGAATTTCAGACCAAAGGCATGGAGAACTTCTTAAACAAAATAATTGAAGAAAACTTCCCCAGTCTCTTAAAAGAAAGGCCCATCAAGATACAAGAAGTGAACAGAACTCCAAACAGACTGGACCAAAGGAGAAACTCCCCAAGACATATTATCATTAAGACTCTAAACATTGACACCAAAGAGAAAATCCTAAAAGCAGCTAGGGAAAAACAGTGCACCACTTTCAAAGGAAACCCCATCAGAATCACTTCAGACTTCTCAATGGAAACCCTGAAAGCTAGAAGGGCCTGGAATGATACTCTACAAACTCTAAGAAACTATGGCATCCAACCCAAACTACTCTATGCAGCAAAAGTCTCCCTCATAATAGAAGGTGAAAGAAAAACTTTCCATGACAAAACTCAGCTTTACAATTACATGAACACAAAACCAAACCTACAGAAAGTATTCCAGGAAATTCTCCACAGAGAAGAAACAAATAACCAAACACAAATGCCTACAAGAAGCAGATCACAACATCCAAACCCAGAGTAGACCCAAAATTTTCAAATTCCATGAAAACACCAACACACCTCTACCTCCACAACATGGCAGGGATCAAGTCAAATCTCACAGTCATCACCCTAAATATTAATGGCCTTAATTCACCCACCAAGAGACACAAGCTAACAGGGTAGATCAAAAACTTAGACCCCTCAATCTGCTGCCTTCAAGAAACCCACCTTACCACTAAAGACAGAAACCTCCTCAGGGTGAAAGGGTGGAAAACAATATCCCAAGCAAATGGGAATAAGAAACAAGCAGGTGTAGCTATATTAATATCAGATAAAATTGACTTCAAACCAAAAAAAAAATCAAAAAAGACAAAAAAGGCTACTCCCTACTTATAAAGAGAACAATCCATCAAGAGGATATTACAATCATAAGTCTGTATGCACCAAACACAGGGGCACCACAGTTCATAAAACAAAACCTACTTGACAATAAAACAGAAATAACTACCAACACCATCATAGCTGGGGACTTCTACACACCATTATGAGTAATAGACAGATCATCCAAACAGAAACTCAATAGGGAAGTAAGAGAGCTCAACAAAACCATAGAACACTTAGACCTAACGGACATCTACAGAACTTTCCATCCCAAATCCACAGACTGCACATTCTTCTCAGCAGCCCATGGAACATTCTCTAAAATAGACCATATACTAGGTCACAAAGACTGCCTCCACATATTTAGGAAAATCGACATAATTCCCTACATGATATCAGATCACAATGCTATATTGCTAGAAATCAACAACAACAAAAAAGCCCACCAAGAATCCCAATGGCACCTAGAAACTGAACAGCACACTCTTAAACAATAAATGGATAGTGGATGAAATAAAAAATGAAATTGCAAATTTCCTGGAATTGAATGACAATGAGAACACATCATACCAAAACTTATGGGACACATTGAAAGCAGTCCTCAGGGGAAAATTCATAGCACTCAATGCCTTCATAAAAAAGACACAAAGATCCCAAATCCATAGCCTAACCATCCACCTAAAGGCACTGGAAAAACAAGAAAAATCCAACCCAAAGAGCTCCAGAATGAAAGAAATAATTAAAATCAGAGCAGAAATTAATGAATTGGAAGCCAAGGAAACAATTAAGGCAATTGACAAAACAGATAACTGGTTCTTTGAAAAAATAAACAAGATTGACAAACCTCTGGCTAATTTGATCAAGCAAAAAAAGGAGAGATTCCAAAATTAACAAAATCCAAAATGAAAAAGGAGAGATCACAGCAGACAAAAGTGAAATTGGGAGAATCATCAGGACTTATTTCAAAAACCTCTACTCCACAAAACTGGAAAAGGTGGAGGAGATGGATAAATTTCTGGATGCATATCATCTACCAAAGCTCAACTCAGAGCAGATCACTCACCTCAATGAACCCATCACACTCATGGAGAATGAAAAAGTAATAAAAAGCTTCCCCCAAAAGAAGTGTCCAGGACCAGATGGATTCCCAGCTGAATTTTATCAAACCTTCATGGAAGAACTCAAACCAATCTTTCTAAAACTGTGCCACACAATTGAAACTGTTTTACTGAGCAAACAAGTTATTTTAAATATATTTTTTGTTCGTTTTTTATTTATTTATTTGAAAGTGACAGAGAGAGAGGGAGAGAAAGAGACAGATAGAGAGGGAATGAGTGCGCCAGGGCTTCCAGCCACTGCAAACGAACTCCAGATGCGTGTGCCCCCTTGTGCATCTGGCTAACGTGGGTCCTGGGGAAACAAACCTCGAACCGGGGTCCTCAGGCTTCACAGGCAAGCGCTTAGCCGCTAAGCCATGTCTCCAGCCCACAAGTTATTTTAGTCAAAGATATTGGGGGCAAGCCATCAAAATGGACGGATAATGAGGACAATTTCCCACTCTAAATTCTAAAAGTTTATCAAAAGAGCCTGAGAAGGGAATTTCATAAATAACTCTGAAGCTGTGTTTCAGTAAAATAATGAGAACAGGTTTTATTAAACTTTATTTTTATTTATTTATTTGAGAGAGAGAGACAGACACAGAGAGAGATTGAGAGAGAGAGAGAGTGAGAGAGGCATAGAGAGGAAGAGATACAATGAACTTGCCAAGGCCTCCAGCCACTGCAAATGAACTCCAGAGGCGTATTTCCCCGTGTGCATCTGGCTTGGATCCTGGAGAGTAGAAGCAGCGTACTTTGGCTTTGCAGGCAAACACCTTGCCTGTTAAGCCATCTCTCCAGCACAGAGAATAAATTTTGATTAAATATTTTCATAAGAGAATGAGGAAACATAATGGTAACAGAAATAGGCAAACCTTTCTATAGAATCTTGTGACATATTGTGCTAAAGAAGCATGAAGTAGAGGTATCATTAAAATAGATTCATTTTTAAGGTTAAAGTAAAAATAGAGTATTTCTACATTTATGCTCAACTAAAAAAATCATTATTTGTTTTACAGAGACAGAAGTCAATGAATGATTGAAACTAATTGCATGGAAATATGGCTAAGGGTTTACAACACAGATGGAAGAGTGGGCATTAGACAAAACTAAGTCTATTCATCCAGAAGACAGAGTTGAAGCCTTCCCATTGAGTGGTTCACACATCGATGGAAATAGAGAAATTCTTATTTAGTTTCTTTAGTTTTCTCATTGAGAAATAAAAGACAAGATTATCAGCCATGTGTAACAACTTAAAATATGTAATTGTGATTTAAGGTGGAAAAAATATGAAATAGTTGTTAAATAGAGAGGCCTACTAGAGGATAATAGTTGTGAATTTAAATTGAAACCTTCACATAGACATCTTTAAGAGCCTTGATTTACAGGGATATTATAGGCTGCATTTAGATTAAAGAAAGTTTTGCAATTTCATCTGGAGAAGGTGACAGAGGAAGAGAACTGGATGAAAGACGAAAATCCATACAATGCAATGCAAATGATAAACATCTCAAGTCTGTTTTGTGCTAGTAGAGCTGATCAGTACAGTAGAGATAATTCATTAAGAAGATAATGCATTCTTCACAGATATACATATATAGATTGTAGTTTGGGTGTGGCATCTCCTAAACATACTGCTGTGCTTCAATCTTAATCCAAAATAGTGATGCTATTTGGAAAGTCTATGTAAAGTTGAGTAGGTGAAGCCTCTCTGCAGGAAGGGTATCATAGGAGGTGGCCCTTAAATTGTTACAATTCAAACTCTTCTTTGTTCTCTTGTCCTTTGCTTTTCTACTTCTTCCCTGCTAATGTAAAGATGCATTCTAGCTCTACGCTCCTGCCATGGTTTTCCTGCTATGAGAGACTTCCATTCAAAACTATTAGCAAAAATAAAATGTTTCTCCCCATAAGCTGCTTCTGGTCAGACATTTTGTCCCATCATTGAAAACAAGGTTGATCAAATTTGTATTACGACTAGAAACATTGCTGTAATCAATTTACCTATGTAGTTCCTAGTTTTGGGAACCTGTTTGCAGGAGTAATATGGAAAGATTTGGATATTTGCACTAGAGAAGCTTTCCAATGTGATATCCAGAACTTAATTGGCCATTCTGGTAAGGGTGTGGAAGGAGAGAGTATTAAGAGAGGTGCAGACAATGGAGGCTCAGTTTATGAGATTCAGGAAGGAAGAAAGACAATACCAGGAACTAGACTAGAGGGATTCCATGGGATAATCTGTCAAAGAAAGTGATTGCATAGAAGCCATGTCCTGAGAACTGAAATAATGCTGCATTTAAAAGGAATGGACTGATGTGTTGGGCAGAGGAAAAGTCAAAAAGAAACCACACCATGTGGTTTGTTTTCTCCTTGTTGCTCTTGTTCAGATCAACAATACAAGAAAGCAATGCAAAGCAAAAACATGAAAATACGATATGTAGCACAGAAAGAGATGTAAAAATGTTTCAAGTCTCCATCTCATACACTTCACTTTTTCAGATGCAATTAAGAGATGACCACCACTGAAGATGGTCCAGCTGCTATGCCCTGAAGCTGTGGGAAGTATGCCTTATACATAAGACCCAATCAAATATAACAGTTCAAGCTCATGAGGTTGCTAATTTCTCTCTCTTTTTTTTTTTTCTTTTCTTTTCTTTGTTTTGCTTTTTTGAGGTAGGGTCTCACTCTTGCCCAGGCTGACCAGGATTTAACTATGTAATCTCAGGGTGGCCTCAAACTCACAGCAATCCTCCTATCTGTGCCTCCCAAGTGCTGGGATTAAAGGCATGCACCACCACGCCCAGCACTAATTTCTTTTGAAAGCAGTTAGATGAAGGAAAAATACTAAAGGACTTCCCTGATCCTCAGCATCAGGTTGAATTTTTGCCTTGACAAAAACAAAATGGCAGTGTTGCACACACTTTATTAGCTTAGAAAGCATGAAAGTTGTAGGAAACATAGAATCATGGTCTATATAAACCCATGTGTACCAAAACTATGTCTGGTTTAGAGATTCATCCCAGAAGCATGAACAACACATCTACAACAATGTGTTTTTGATATCTTTCCGGGGTTGTTTGGAGATGACATATCTATGTCCTAATTGAAATATATTTCATGATTCTTAAAATATGCATACTACTCAAGTTATTTCTTTTTGTTTTAATTGATTTCCTATTTTTTCCAGTCCTGGGGATAAAATTGGGGATCTTCTAGCTGATAGACAGTGCCTCTATCACTGTGGTACATACCCTGCAGGATAACTTATTAGTTTCTTATTTTATTTTCATTACATTTCTTCCTCCTTCTTTTCTTACCTTAATTTTATTTCTTGAATACAATGATTCAATCTCATTTTCTTCTTTGGGATTATAGATCTCAAATCTCTGACTTCTATTTTTAGCTGTTTTTAATGAAACCATAAGTTTGGGGAAATTAACACTTAGTTATGATCTTAATAGTATACTTTGACTTTTCTATTAACTTCAATATATTTGTATTATATTTTAGTTGTTTTTTTTTTTTGTTTGTTTTCATATGAAACTGATTTTCTTGAGAAAAGAAATAGATGTACCATAAACTAGACTTGAATTCTCTATGTAGCTCAAGCTTGCCTCAAAGTCAAAGTCCTGGGAAGGCAATCATGAGCAGGCTTCCCTGATTAAAAGAAGTAATAATATGGGCTCATTTTCTATATTTGTTTATATATTTGTGGTATTAAATAGGTGATTTAAAATATTTTGCAGGGCTGGAGAGATGTTTTAGTGGTTAAGGAGCTTGTCTGCTAAGCCTAAGGACCCAAGTTCAACTATCCAGGACCCACATCAGCAAAACGCACATGGTGGCACGTGTCGGGAGTTTGTCATGGTCAGAGACCCTGGCATTTGCATCCTCTCTCCCTAATAAATAAAAATAAAATATTAAAATATTTCATCATAATTTAAAACAAATATTTTCAAATCATTTAACTAATGTTCTATATTCAGTTATTTTAATATTTGTGTTTATCTCATACTTCTTTATGCAACTTACTTTTTCCTTTTTATATAATAGACTAATTTTCTATGATTTTTCTTGAACATATTTATGTTTGTAATAGTTTAGTCCTTTTTTATATTTATTACATTGTTTATAATTCAAATTCAACTTAGTCTTCTTACCATGTGCAGAAGGTGACACATGCATCTGGAGTTTCCTTTTCAGTAGCTAGAGCCCCTGTCATGCCTGTTCCATCTTTCTCTCTATCTGCCCACCCCCAAAAAATATTAAATGAAAACAATTGAAGGTTTATTCACACTATTTTTCTACCTTGTTTAGATATATAATTTCATCTTTTCAAAGATATGTGGTAACATTCTGTTTAAAAAAATGTAAAAGCCTGGCTGGAGAGATGGCTTAGTTGATAAGATACATGCCTGCAAAGCCAAAGGATCCAGGTTTTAGTCCAGAGGACTCAAATAAAGCCAAATACAGAAGGTGGCACATGCATCTGAAGTTTATTTGCAGCCACTGAAGGCCATTCTCTTTATCTCTCTTCTCTGTCTCTTTTCTCTCTCTCTCTTCTCTCTCTCTCTCACTCTCTCCATATATATATATATATGTATACATATATATATGTATACATATATATATATATGTATGTATGTATGTATGTATGTATGTATGTGTGTGTGTGTTCTATGTCTCTCTCTATTCTCTCTCTCTCTCTATTCCCTCTCTGTCTAATCTCTCTCTCTCTCCATATATACATGCCACTCTCTTTCAAATAAATAGTATTTTTAAAAAAAGTAAAAGCCAATTTTTACAGTAATTTAGAGTTAGAAACTCACATGAAATTACAAGAATGGCCTCTCTTTCCCCAGGATCTTTTTTTTTTTTCCAGGTGCTGGATTTATTTATTATTTATTGACTAACAAGATTCAGCAAGTCATTCTTTGATACATACTCCACAATAGCTATTAGTTATACTTCTATTTTTCCATGTTGAGAATGTTTATGCATTACTTTCACTCTTGAAACATGAATTAAATGGACTCAGAAATCATACTTTCCTCTTAGTAGTGTATTATCAAGGGAGTTTCGTAGCCTCCCTACATTTTCTCATTTTATATTTCTTGGTATTTATTACATTTCCTGTATTTTCCTATTCCACTAATTTTAAACTTAACTTGGGTTAATTGTATAACTGGACAGTACAATATACCACTCCAGGATGAAGTATTTGGTATGGCTTGAGAATTTGACAAGTCCCCAAGTGTGGCTATATTTACAATACAGGGACCATGATTTAAGATTGTTTTCCAGGACATAGCTTAGGGTGAAGTGATTGCTTACTTTGACATTTTCAATAGCCAATCTGATCCAACCTTCTTTGAAGAAAGTTTCTCCTGTGTTCATACACAATAGGAGATTATAGCCAACATTTTCCTTTGTCTTCTCCACGAAGCATCAATAACTCTTGTATTATTTCATTAATGTTCCCTCTAATGCTCTGTAAAACAAAATGTTTCTCCTTACTCAAGGTTCATCTCTATCTTGTTGTATACAGGTAGATTTTTTTTTTCCTTTTATCATAAAACTTTTGTTGTGAAAACCAACCAACAAAATAATTATAAAGATACAATTTAGTTAATAATTATAAAGTGATTCCTCATGTAAAATCATCAGTCAAGCAGTACTCTTTTGCTAGTACCTAAGGCCTCTGAATGTCCTTGGGGATTTTTTTTTCCTTCTACCATGACTCGACATATGCTACTTATTTCTTTGTTCTTTTAATTTCCCCTCCTAAAAATATATCCCTAGACCGGAATTTGAATATATGCGAAATAATAAATTATTCCTAATTCATGTTATTTATATTTAATTTAAATATTTTGAATGAATATTTTAAATACCTTGGTGGCCACATTAACTAAAGTATTTTAATGACATCTATTAAGGTATCAATTTATTTAAGGGTTGAATATCAGAATGTAAAAAATCTTAGTAAGATACAAGTTCATAATTGGCTGTAGGTAATTTGAGAGTAAATATTACTTGGTTATCAGGTTGTTACCTCTGCTCATTTGCTCATGAGTTCATGCCCCTGTTTCCCGAGGGTTTTCCACCAATAGACGCTGAGGTTACGTGTGAAGGCATTAAATAATGAGGCATGGAAGCCTTATGATATCAATCTAGAAATGGCATACTTCACATCTGATTTACTGAATTTAGTTGCATAGGCCTGCAGCACATCTTGTCATACTGTTTTCCCTGAGGAAAATGTTTATTAGGGCTGGAGAGATGGCTTAGCGGTTAAAAGCTTGCCTGTGAAGCCTAAGGACCCCTGTTCGAGGCTCGGCTCCCCAGGTCCCACGTTAGCCAGATGCACAAGGGGGCGCATGCGTCTGGAGTTCGTTAGCAGAGGCTGGAAGCCCTGGCGTGCCCATTCTCTCTCTCTCCCTCTATCTGTCTTTCTCTCTGTGTCTGTCTCTCTCAAACAAATAAATTGAAAAAATGTTTATTAGATGTCCAATTTTGAATTTTTGTTGTAGAGGTGTAAATCACAAACAATGTGACTTGAACATGGAACCTAGAATACAGATACAACATATATTGAATAATGAGTTAAAAGAGTCACCTTTGCATATGATTTGAAATAAAAGCTCCAATTCAGTTTTCTACATGTGGATAACTTATGTTTCCTAGTTTACTATTTCATTTGGCAACAAAATGACTACTTCCAAAAAGTTTTGATTCGGTTTCTCAGATATCCAATTCCGGGAACCCTGATACCTTTTTATGACCCATATGTTTTAGAGCCTGTCCAATCTCATTTCCAAGTTAGAGAATACCAAACACTATAGATTTTTTTACAACATGTAAGAAGATATGAATAAAGTTATTGATTGTTTTCTGACACTTGGTTTGCAATGACTTCTTTTGTCTATTTATTTTCTGTATTCTGATTTTACAGTTATCTGCAGTACGAAATATCACGATGTATATACTATAGTGCAGGTGAATCACTTCCTATATAAAATGCCAAACTTATGCTCCTGGACATAAATATCATACCAAAATTGTTACACTCTTCATTTTAGATGTCTGTTGTTAGTACAACTACTATAGAGAAAAAGTGTCCTGCATTACTGTTCATAGAATAATTTGACCCCTGTCTTCTCAAGCTTGTGAATTAATATGATTCCATTGGGATACCTTAAATTTTTTTTCATTTGATAAAATTTCTAAATGTTTAATAGAATTTGTGTGTCCAATGAAGATTTGAGGCATCAATAATTCTTACATAGATTGCTCAGCACTAGAAAACATGTCTTCTCTGACCTTGCAATGTAGACCACTCAACACGAATAATTGCTTGAAGTATCTTCTAAAGTGAGTTTAAATTCATGCTGTGCTTTGATTCAATGTGGATACATGTGTAGAAATGGATAACTTAGAGGATGACAGATGAACAATAGGAAGTAGGAAAGAGAGACCCTCAAGATTAAATGAAAGGTAAAATAGTAACTTGCAGAAGTGATGAGAGTAGAGCAGATGGCAAGTGAGGAGAGCAGGACAGTGAAGGGTGTGCCCAGTGCTTCGACTGCAAGGAATAGCTAAGTGTATTTTCAAATGCATGTCAGGCATTTTACAAAAAGCTATCTGTAAAATCAACACATTGACGTCATAATTGCATCCATAATTGAATTATACAACATATATGGCTTCGACCTTTGATTCATCTTTCCACATGTTTACAGGCTTTCAATTTAGGACACAAAGATTGAAGGCATATTCCTGCTGTCTTAAAGCTCCCAGCAAGTAGATAACTCAATGAGAATATAATAAATTTATTACTGAAGTAATAGTACATAATGCAGTGGGGAAAGGAAGGAATGCATATTCTATTTATGTTGGATAGCAGGTGTATGAAGAGATACTGTTTTATGAAAGGTGCTTAAACAAGTCTTCAAAATAGTGAAGATTACTTGGGATATAGTCCAAGAATGAAAATAGTCTAAGGAAACAGAACCAAATGTACGGGGACAAGAAGACCTGAGTAAACAAGATATAGTAAAAGAATTTATAAACCCTTACACATAAAATATATTTTAAGTATTTTGAGTATTTCTACTTCCACTGAAAAGTGATTAGGATAATTTTAAGAAATATAAGTGACATGGACATTGATAAAGGAAGACATCAATCACTGAGTTTGAAACAAGCACTGGTATGAAGAAATATCTAGAAACTTGAATAGCAATGGATTCTGACAAATAGAATGAGTAACAGTGAGTGAAAGAGAATGGTTTCTAATCTTGCAAGGCGGAAGGCTGCCTTGAATGCTGCCATGTTTCAGGTATTAGGGGCTAGACAACAGACACAAGGAGTAAATAATACAAGGGAATGCAATGGTGTGCAAAAGGAGAGAAGGTAGTTGATTGCTAATATGCAAGAGTAGATATGTGTGATATAAAAAGGAGGAAACTATCCATCTATAGTCTAATGTTGCCCATAACCGTGTGATATTTGAGGATATTGACACAAATTAAACAATTTAGGAGGGGAAAATGTGTGGGTCTGTAAGAGTGCATCTAAAGCAGGAGTCTTACGATGCATATTGTGAATGCTGTCCTGGGGAATCGAGCCTTGAACAGGGGTCCTTAGGCTTCACAAGCAAGTGCTAAAATGCCAAGCCATGTCTTCAGCCTTTAAATTTATTTTTATTACTTATGGACATACTTAGTATGTAAACAACACATGTTGTTACCAACCATTTCTTCATCCCTGCCACTTTTCCTCATTGGGCATGCAGGATATCACCATGGGGATTGTGGGGCATGCATTGTGAGGACAGCAGTCAGTTATAGAGAGGCAACGTTTCTGCGCATAATGTTCCAGATTGTGGCTCTAACAATCTTCTACACTCTCTTCCACAAAGTTCCCTGAGCCATGTTGGGTGTGTTTTATGTCTACTTTAGGGATGGGCACTTTGGAGCTTCTGGATCTCTGGCTTGAGGGTCCTCAGTATATCTCCTTTACCCTTGTGCTGACACCAGCTCCACTGAGAAAGTAGCAGTCTCGCTTATTTCCACAATTTCTTTGTGGTTTCAGCTGGGGCTGGGGTGAAGTGCAATGGGTCATTTATCTCCTCAGGTCCTGCTTCCTTCTGAAAAAAAGAAGCAGATTCTCAACAGAGAGTGAAAGTAGCATAGGTTAAATGGTATAATCATTATTTTGGAGCAACATTAATGGGTGTAGATCCTGTGATAGCCCAAGATTAGTAGGAGCTTGATATTGGAAAGCAAAATCATTGTCTGGGTATGATTCTGACTTCTTTCCCAATTCCAGATACGTATTCCTTTACACTGAGCAGATCTGTTAGCCCATCTAAGAGTGGGTGGTTATGCATCATGGCTGGGTGCCACAATTGCACTTGTGGGAGTATCACATCAGGTTATCGGCTTTTGAGTACCTTGGACCTCAAGTTTTGCCTAATAACTTCATATTTTCTTATCATCTTTAAATCATCCTTGTGTTCATCAATGATTATCATAGAATATAGTCAGTAAATAACTCAACCATAGCCTCTTGGTTTCATTGAGAAGATAGTTTTTGGATGTACAGTTGTGCTTTATGTTGTATGCTATTTTTTCATTTTATTTAAAGTATATACATGATTAATTTGTTTAAAATGCAATTATTTTCAAATTATAAATTATTATGTTGTTATGAATTTTAAACTATGCAAATTATTTTTATATCCAACAATTACTGGCAATGGGATAGGAAATAGTAAGGTATCTAAATACTTTTAAAAAAGTATGTAATGCAAGGTATGAAGGATAGCATTGGATATTTTAGCATTTTAGGTATCTTCATGTGAAGAGTTTATCAAAAATCAGGAAGTTTTAAAGGTAGCAGTCAGATTAACTTTTATGGCTTATTTGATTTTAGCATTGGTCAAGATTCTTTAAACATTATATGTCAAATAACTTGTGAAGATTATCTCAGGATGACAATTTTTTTCAGCAAAGAACAGACTCATCATTGTATCTTTTATATGCAAATAATAAAACAATTTTGTAACAAAGCATCTGTCATATAAGACACACACACACACACACACACACACACACACACACACACACACATATATATATATACATATACATACACATACATACTTTGAATCTCTGGCCATGGAGTTTGAAATTGTTTGTATATTACCTAAAACATTTGTGGCTAATTAATATGATATAGTAAGCCCATATAGATGTATTCTTTCTCATTGCCTTGTATTCTTCTACCTTTCAGAATCCAATCCCATAGACATACTTAGGTCTCCTCTTGGAGCCCCAATTTTGAATGGTATATTTGAAATGTTCTCTGTTTGATTTTGTCTCTATTTGGATTATCAAGTATTTCTATGCTGTTACATTATTACATAGATTGTTTTAACCCCCTGTAGATTCTATTTTATTCTTTGCTCTGTGAATTTCTTGCTAATTCCCCTATGTTCGCAATTCTAGCCCAGCAACTTAAATGCATAATTATGGAAACATTCACTATATATTTTAGTGTTGTATAAGGTCGTTTTGTTTAATTTTTCTATGTGATATTCAAATTGTTGTTCTTTTTTTCAAGAAAATTCATATTAAAACTCTGTCCTTCATTCTCATATTGCCATCTGTTCTTACTGTTTATTTCTACACTTAAAGCCTGAGTGACATCATTATAATTTCTATAGCAACCAATTGCATTGACATTAAAAGATGATACAGCCTTCAGATACTATAAAAACAGCAGAAGCTTGTGAACTGTTAAAAACATTAACTTCTGTTCATGCAAATGAACTTAATAAAAAAAATGCAGAAGGGCTTGCAGTAACTCTCTGAAGCCAGGCGTGCTCTGTTGTCCTAACATTCTGATAAATTTATATACAGGTTTCCCTAATTTTCTTCTTTGATATTTTCTATATACAAAAGAACTATATGCAAATGCCCCATTTTCTAATTTTGGAATAATGAATAATGAATATATTAAGTGTAATAACAATGCTTCTAAGCTGGGCACGGTGGCACATACCTTTAATTCCTACACTGTGGAGGAAGAGATAGGGCATCGTAGTGAGTTCAAGGCCAGCCTGAGGCTACAGAGTGAATTTCCTGTCAGCCTGGGGCAGAAAGAAAACAAGAAAGAAAGAAAGAAAGATGGAAGGAAGGGAGGAAAGAAAGAGACAGAGAGAGGAAGGAGGGATGGAAGGAAGGAAGGAAGGAAGGAAGGAAGGAAGGAAGGAAGGAAGGAAGGAAGGAAGGAAGGAAGGAAGGGGGAAAGAAAGAAAGAAAGAAAGAAAGAGAAAGAAAGAAAGAAAGAAAGAAAGAAAGAAAGAAAGAAAGAAAGAAAGAAAGAAAGAAAGAAAGAAAGGCAAGAAAGAGAAACATTTCTAATAATCTCTTGGCCAATTGATCTGTTGGCCAATTTGTAGTAGAAAGTTCAAGTTTATTCAAATTTTCCTCTCCATTAAATAAAACCCCACATGTAATTACATCCTCATAATTGTGCAAGACATAGGCATTATATTAAAGAAGATATCATGACATAATGCAACAAAACTAGATTTAAAATGGGAAGTATATAGATAAGAAAGACAGTTTTATGCCACAATTTGTGTCATGTGACTGTGTGCGCATGTGAAAGAGAGAGAATGTATTATGAAAAAATAATTTTCAAGTGTAAAGAATATTATCAATTAAAATGGAAACACATATGTTGCACCACCTAAACCCAAGATTTGTGTCCCATCTCCTTAGCTACTGAAGTTTTAGTAGATGAACTTACTCCAAAGCACCTTTCTATTGTCTCAGATACTGTGTCAACCAAACCCAGTTTGTATGCTGTGACATTTCTATGCTTAACTACAGATGCCCCATGGTTGGAGTCCTGTAATGCTAAAAATAACTTTAAAAGTACTACAGGACCTGTCCATTCCATACCAAGAGGAGCTCTGAGGATAAATATGGAACTGAATTCTGAAGGGTAGAAGAATAGTGGGCTATAAGAAAGATTTCATCTTTTAGGGTGTAGGTTTTAACAGTTATAGAACGAAAGGATTTCTGTCTCCATACTTTGTTATGGCTTGTGAAAGTTTAATGAATGTAATTGCTTATACTGAGTGAGATTAATACCTGGGAAAACAGTGGAATAAAAGGTCACACAAATATGGTTGCTGTGAATATTTGGGACTATAAAGAGGGAGATAGATGGATCTTCAGGATAACTACTGATAGCTACCCCTGCTGTAAACCTCATGAATCATAGACTATTTTCTGATATCTGACAAGGACATAATATCCAGGGACATGGATCATGGAAATGGAACACACCTGTACAATAGTACTAGCTTCAGTTGAGAAGAAGTCTCCAGTAAGAAGTAGTGGGGTCGTTTCCTTCAGTTGACACCTCTGGCTCTGTGGTACTCTAAGTAAGAAGGTGGAAAATGCCATTCCTCTTAATAACATTTTGTAAGTTTTTCTAGGAAATGAGATCAAGTGGAATTTTTATGGAGACTATTTGAAAATTCTATTTTTAAAAGAAAGTGAATTCAGTAGGTCAAGTTGTGGGTTGAGAAAAAAATGATCAGCTGTAACATGAAATTCACTCTCTTACTTGCTGGATAAGCTGAAAGTTGTCAGATGACAGCTAACAACTGTTTTGCAATGAATGCTTCTTCTTTGGAAGCCATAATACCTCCCCAGCGGCTCCCTAACTTCTAGCTCTGCTTCATGCCACCGTGTAAAGAGCCAGCTCTCCTTTGAAATCCTTCAGCTCCAAGCTCTCCATCATATTGCCTGAAGTCTTGTGCAGCAATCACATTCCAGTTTAATTCTCTCCTCCGTGTAATCCTTCTTCCACTCCCCTACAGAAGTTCAGTCCAAGGACACCCCTCCCCACACTGAATGAACCTACTATAAGAAAATTAGACAGTCCTATCTAATAAAAATGGTTTTAAAGTTAGAGTCATTAGAGAAACATGTCATGATGTAGTGTTGTCTTTTCGTAGAGGCAATTAAATACAAAATTAGCTGACTTAGAGATGCATTGCACAGGAGGATTGTTACTTGGGATAAGTATTTGAGTGGTATAGACTCTGAATAGCTCTGAGATTCTGCATTAATCATTGAGATTAAACTATATTGTATATAAGTATCAATAAATACATATCATGGTCATAAATTAATTCATCTATTTTCCTATATGTTTTAAAATAAATATAGCACCTCTCTGCAGGCCAAGAATATTCCTTTAAATTTATAATTATGAAATTATAGATTTGTTAACCTGGCTTATTAAATATCTAAAAGAAATGGAAAGTTATGATGAAAATTTAATTGATGTATAAAATGTAAAAGTTGATTAAGTGATAATTACTCATCTTTGAATAATCTTTACTAGCATTTTAAATTGAGATTTACACTTCTTTTTATTCCTGTCCTATCATATTGGTGCTATTATCAGCACTTTTCCTTCTTAGAATCTGGCTTCTATAAAAGTGGTTAACTGCTTGACTAAGAAAATAAATTGAACTTTGAAGATAGTAATTTAAACTTCAGCTTACTTGATAGGGGGAACTAATGAAAGGATGTGAATCAGGACTTTTCAGCCAAGTAGCCAGTTTGCTGAGTCAAATCTCTTCTGCTTCTCATGTTCTTTCCAACTAAATAGATTTCATCACATTGTGATAGACTTGTGACTGATAGAACTATAATATATATTTCTATATACAAATTAAAATGGATATTGTTGGGCTGGAGAGATGGCTTAGCGGTTAAGCGCTTGCCTGTGAAGCCTAAGGACCCCGGTTCGAGGCTCAGTTCCCCAGGTCCCACGTTAGCCAGATGCACAAGGGGGTGCACGTGTCTGGAGTTCGTTTGCAGAGGCTGGAAGCCCTGGTGCGCCCATTCCCTCTCTCTCCCTCTATCTGTCTTTCTCTCTGTGTTTGTCGCTCTCAAATAAACAAATATTTTTTTTTTAAAAAAGGATATTGTTAAGTTTATCTAGCATATGTAAAACCACATATCACTCAGAAAGCAATTTTATATCCTGTACTTAGAATCACATATGTATATTTGTGGTTTTCTTAAAAAATATGTAATAAAAGCCTGGCATGTTGGTGCTTACAGATGGTAGAAGTAGGAGGAGTGCATTGAGTTATAGGTAACTTTGTGACTACATAGTGAATTTCAGGTAAGCCTGGGCTACAGTAAGACAATACCTCAAAAAATGTGATGACATATTTATAACATTAATTTTGTATTCTTGTTTCCAAATTTATTATTTTGATTTTCTTATTTATACCACTCAATTAAAAGTAATTTATCCTATATACATAGCCATTAAAAACAACTGAAAGAAACAAAAGAAATTACATGTTCTTCTACAGATTTACGGCAATACTATCAAAATTCTAATGCTGTGTTTTTCTCAAAATGGAATCTCAATAGCCTTGCATAGCAAAAAATTTTGAAAGGGAATAAAAATGGTATAGAAGCACATTTGGTATAGTTAATACTTAGTCTCAAGCTATAAAAATCAATGCATTGTGTGGTGGCATAAATAAAAACAGATAGACCAAGAAATCAGTCTAGAGATCCCAAAAGGAAACCATCACATGACATCTAGATGTCAAATATTCTTTGATTATTCTATGGAGTTTATTCTAAGGCTGGATATCTAGAGTTTGTTTGCAGTGGCTGGAGTATCTGGTCTTTTTTTTCTCTCTCTCTCCTTTCTTTTTGTCTATTGTTCTCAAAAGGCTAAATAAATTTTAAAAAAATAATAATAAATGCACATTCACAAAGTATAAATATTGTGTGAATCCACTTAAATGAAGCACTTACAATAGTGAAAATCCAGAGGTGAAAAGTAGAATGGGGATTTCCTGATGAATTCTCTTTAATTGTTGCCTAGTTTTAGGTTTCTAGACAAAACGTCTGGCGAGGGACATTGGTGATATTGTAAAAGTCCATGAATAACACTATAGATATATGTTTTATGGTATTTCTGCATTAGCATAATTCTATTAGAAATGATAAAATCACAAGTCTTTTGAGGTTATGTGTGGAACACTTTGGAAGAGAAATTTGCTCAATGGTTTAATGCAACTGGATAACCTCTCTTAAATTAGTCTGTCATAGAATTTTTCATGTCATAGAATTTTTTTTCCTTGCAGTGTGATATATTTTAACATGTGGTTTAAAATTTAGTGTTTGTTAAATTTTATGCTAAAATTGGAAAGAAATAATATTAAAGTCATATTTCTTATATTTAAAAGATACTGTATACTAAAAATGACAACAGAAATTTCCCATTTAACTACACAGTTATGACTGACTAAGAATAAGTCAGAAATAGTGATGTGTTTCTCATCTTAGCAGAGTAAGATAATAGTCTCCGAAACATTGTTTTCAGGCTCTGTATTCAAGTTCTTGGTCAAGAGGAAAACTTGAAAAGAATTCATATCTCTGAGTAGATACCAAAATAATGGAATCTCTATTATTCTATTCTGATGTTTTAAATAACTGTTGGGCATAGAGGTCTGTACCAATTGTCATAGATACATCATTACAAGAACACCATTTACTGTATCACACTACTCAAATAGTAATAATTGTCTTACTGCAGCTTAGGCTGTCCTAAATAATACAATGCCAGAAAAATGATATTAATATAACAAGATAATATTTAAGATAAAATGATATAGCAAACTCATATTTCAAAACTTTTTAAAAACTGTTTTTTTTTAATTTTTTAAAAATTATTTATTTATTTATTTGAGAGCGACAGACACAGAGAGAAAGACAGAGGGAGAGAGAGAGAATGGGCGCGCCAGGGATTCCAGCCTCTGCAAACGAACTCCAGACGTGTGCGCCCCCTTGTGCATCTGGCTAACGTGGGACCTGGGGAACTGAGCCTCAAACCGGGGTCCTTAGGTTTCACAGGCAAGCGCTTAACCGCTAAGCCGTCTCTCCAGCCCCTAAAAACTGTTTTATTCCTAGTTTTGTGTTCATATTTTCTTCTTCTTTTTTAGCACATATTATTTTATAAAGTAATGAATTTTGTCATGGCTTTTCTCAGTTAGAGAAGACAGAATAGCAGTGAAAATGTTCATGTATGACCTGTGATGAGACTTTTGCTTTTATTCCTATGCATAGGGACAAAGAATATTCAGAAAAGTCAAAGCAAAGTAATTATAGGGTGTCGATATATCAATGTAGCCTATAGAGATTTTTCAGCAAGGAGTACAAAAGAAAGAAGTACTTAGTGATTAAGGCGCTTGCCTACAAAACAAAAGAACCCAAGTTTGATTCCCCAGGACCCATGTAAGTCAGATGCACAAGGGGGCACACACATCTGAAGTTCCTTTGCAATAGCTGAAAGCCCTGGACTGCTCATTCCCCCCTCCCTTTTTCTCTTCCTGCCTATTTCTATCTCTCTCACATAATAATAAAGAAAAAGATAAAATAAAAAGTAGAAAGGTGCACATCTCTGAATGACCTTGCTGTAAATGATCCAGTAGATATGAAAAGGCTTATTGGGTAGAAAAGACCAAAGTTTAATGATGAATCATATAATATCCATGAGTAAATACTCTGCAGAATATCAGAGTGTTTTGAATTTTATGTGTACATTAATGAGTAAAACTCTGTAAGAATTATTAAATTTAGGAGAGAAATGGGAAATTATACAATCTCTCTACATTACTCCTTAGGACTAACAATTTAACAAAATGTGAAATGAGCAAAAGATTCAAATGGACAGAGATTTTAAATGCCTTGGATTCTGGAAGTCTATGGTTCTTAAAGTTATAGTATTACTTTGAAAAATACTATTTTGTGTATCAGTTTTGAAGCAGTAGCCCTTTTTATTAACAACTACACAAAGACTGAAAATTAATGCTGCACTCTAGACTTATAATACACTATAGTTAAGGATTTAATAGTACCTATAGTTCAAAATCAGAGGCAAACTTGTAAGTTATCCAGTCAAAGAAACATTCTCAATGTCTAGTTTAACCCTAGAAACCCTAGTGTTATGAACCTTTGCACTATTCCATCATAAAACATTTGTCAATGTGAACACATGAGTTAGGGTGTGGTACAATAAAAAAGTAATCTATCCATAGAGAGTGAAATTAGTGTGGTGCCTACACTGTTGTGTTTCTCTACATCTGGCCTAAACCACTGCTAAAGTATGCATTAAAGTCTACTTGAAACTATGAATGTTAGCATATTTTTTAAAAAGTTTTTCAATCATTATCTGTTATAAATGCATACATTTTCATTGTACAATTCAATGGAATTTATAATCACGTTTTTAAAATATGGCAAGTGTTTTTGACTATGTTTACTTCCTGAGAGGATCTTTCTCTTTCCCCCTCACCAAAGTCCCTTTCCCCATTTCAAGTTGGCCCATTTCTACTTTCATTTCATATACATGTGTATGAAATTTAGGTCTATACATACACATGTATATGCTCAAGATCATAGATGAGTATTTGAAATCTATGTTCCAATCACAAGCAAAACTCATAACATTTATCCTTCATGACAGTCGGTCTGGCTTCTCTTAACTAATATGATGAACTCATCTTCCATCCATAATCCATATTTCTTCAAAGCACCTATTTCTCTTCTGTGGGTGAATGAGACTTCATTGTTTATATATACCACATTTTCAAAATGCATTAGTCTTTAATTGGACATACAGATTGATTCTAAAATGTGAATATTGGGAATGGTGTAGCAGTATAGAATACTTACATAGGTTCCTTTGGGCTTACTCCCAGAAGTGCTATTGCTGGCAAGTGCTATTTCTGAGGAAACTTCATATAGATTTCCATAGTGACTGAGCTGCATTACATTTTTAAATACAGTGAATAAGGGTTAATGTTCCTCTCCACATCCTTGCCAGAATCCTTTTTATTTTGTGCTATTAAATTGTAACCATTCCTACCTGGATGAGATAAAATCTCTATGGAGTTCTAATTTGTGTTTTCAAAATTGCAGTAGATACTGAATATATTTTTCCTAAATTTTAATTTATAGTTAATTATTTTACAAATGTTTGTTCATTTAATTTGATCATTTATTTTTGAATATTTTTATTTATTTATGAGAGGGATTGAACATGGGTGTGTCAAGGCCTCTTGAAGTGCAAATTAACTCCAGTTGCCTTTGCCACTTTGTATATCTGGCTTATTGTGGTTACTGGGAAATTAAATCCCAGGAAAGCATGTTTTCTAAGCAAACTCTTTATGTTTCTGTATATATATATATATATATACAGAAACATACATATACACATGATGGAGCTGGAATATATATATATATATATATATATATATATATATATAATATATTATTATATAATATATAATATTATATATATATATATATATATATATATATATATATTCAATTACATTGAAACAAAATCAGGAAGCAGCATATGAAAAAGAAATGGAGCTGGATGATATATATGTATTTTATTTTATTTATTTTTATTTTTTTGGTTTTTGAGGTAGGGTCTTGCTCTAGCCCAGGCTGACTTGGAATTCACTCTGTAGTCTCAGGATAGCTTTGAATTTATGGCGATCTTGCTATCTCTGCTGAAATTAAAGGCGTGTGCCACCAAGCCCAGCAGTATGTGACCATGTGTGTATATATATATATATATATATATATATATATATATATATATATATATATAAATTTATTTATTTATTTGAGAGCGACAGACACAGAGAGAAAGACAGATAGAGGGAGAGAGAGAGAATGGGCACGCCAGGGCTTCCAGCCTCTGCAAACAAACTCCAGGTGCATGCGCCCCCTTGTGCATCTGGCTAACATGGGACCTGGGGAACCGAGCCTCGAACCGGGGTCCTTAGGCTTCACAGGCAAGCGTTTAACCGCTAAGCCATCTCTCCAGCCTGTGATTATATGTACCTCGCATTCAAACTGAGTGCAAATTTGTGATCTTTGAGAAGGGCCTTTGATACTTGAACTAGAAGTCTGTGAGCTATGAGAGGAGTGTAAAGGACTTGTGCCTTCCCAACAGCTACATCAGCTGTGGCTTCTCTTGAGAGAGAGGTTGTTGATGCTCTTCATGAATATCTCACCTAAAAGAATTATGCTGTGAGGTGAAGTCAACTCAACTCAGATCCTATCTTCAACTGACTTCATTATCAAATGTGTAATTCCAGGAAAATTCTGGCACACTTTTTTAAGATAAATTGTAATCTCCTAACTCAGGTTTGTATCCACTCTGCATTTTATAACAGTATTAGTGGACCACTGGAGTGACTGTCTCATTTTCAAAACTCACAGTGATGAATTGTCAACAATCTGGATGTCTGAGTGACGATCTAGATGACACAGGCATGCAAAAACATGGGACATCATCCAGCAAAAGTTCACTGGCTTGTTTTTTTTTTAATTTTTTTTGAAATTTTTATTTATTTATTTAAGAGTGACAGAAAGAGTGGCAGAGGGAGAGACAGAGAATGGGCGCACTAAGGCCTCCAGCCACTGCAAACAAACTCCAGATGCATGCGCCCCCTTGTGCATCTAGCTAATGTGGGTCCTGGGGAGTCCAGCCTCAAACTGGGGTCCATAGGCTTCACAGGCAAGCATTTAATCACTAAGCCATCTCTCCAGCCAGGGATTGCCTTTTAATGACACTCCTCAGGGCCCATTGGAATTCTGAAGTACCTCAGGCACATAAAATTTAAAAATACTACACTTTTTGGTCTCACATTATTTGTGTATTGATATAACATATTTATCATGTGCCTTGAGAGTCTGTTGGTAGAGACCTAAAGGATTCTCTAGGCTCAGAATGAGAAATTATGTAACTTGACAATTTATATATACTTATATATTTAAACTGTCTAGTTACATTATATATATATATAGGAAGATCATGTTAGAAATGGAAGAAGTAACACTAAAGGCTTCATAGCTTCTCAGAAGGAATAGCACATGTTCTCCAGCCAGCAAACATTCATATCTGTATCCTCAATGGTATGCATAAGAACACATACCAAATTTTGTTAATAATAACATATGAAGTATCCTAAGTTTGTAAATACCCATATAGCTATATATTAATACTATTTAATAATCACATATGCATTCGTGAAAAGAATAATGTCCCACAATATTATCAAATATTGAAGGAAGGCAAATTTATATATTACCTTTCATTTATAATTTAACCAATCATGTAGGAATAAAAATAGCAAAATAATTGTTGTATTGAAAAAAAAAAAAGACAGACTATCCATCACTATGTCACCTCACTTCTCTTCTCAAGAAATTAAGTTTGAGTGTGACTGTGATTATATTTTAACAAGAGAGCATATTTCCTGTCTTGTGTTCCTCACATATTTGCTGCTTCCACCCACTACAATCTGGTTTTCGCTTCTATATTCCACTAAAATGTCCTGGAAAATATGTAAAATGGTCTTTTACTGTCTACATGGGAAGACTGCCTAGCTGTTCCTGTCACTGTGTGGAGCCCCATCTGCTGCTGACCTTTGTTATCAGTTCACACCAGGCAGCATCAAGCATTTGTTCAGCTTCATGTGTGTTTCTTCCTCATAGTTTACCTGATCTTTTAATGCTGGTGACTTTTGCCATCCTCGGAATCCTCTTACTTTCTCTTTACAACTGGAGATCACTCCTGAATTGCCATGTCATATAGTGCACAATCTCCTCTTTGCCTTTCTCTCTCTGGAAGGAGAACTGATTTAATACACTCAACTGAGTATGCATCGCCTTTCAATCTTGTCACTAACATTTCCACCCTTTTCATGCAAATCAGACAAAAAAGAAAAAGCTCATTCTCTCCCACCATAATGGTAGGCAGCCCACTGTGACCTCTCTTCATTAACTTCCCTCCCATTTATCCATCTCCTATGTTCCTCTTGTTACTCCCATACAGTTAAGCCCCTCCATCAATTCATTCTTTATCTGGATTATCAGAGTTACTTCTTGATTTAGAGTTAATCTTCTATTTTACTTCTCTGAAATTCGCTGTAGCTAACTGGAGATACACTGTAAATGCTAATGTGACTTCAACATTCCTTGAGTTAAAAGTGAAAAGGTCCCCATTTATAATTTTGTTAAATCTGAACTTTTTTCTCAGAACTGATAAGAACCTGTGCCTATGTACCTTGACATACGTAGCTGCAAAATGATACTGCCCAAGTGACTTGTATTTTCCCTAATGTAGAAATACTCCCCAGCCGGGCGTGGTGGCTTATGCCTTTAATCCCAGCCCTCGGGAGGCAGAGGTAGGAGGATTGCTGAGAGTTCAAGGCCACCCTGAGACTACATAGTTAATTCCAGGTCAGCCTGGACTAGAGTGAGACCCTACCTCGAAAAACAAAAACAAACAAACAACAAAAATAAAAATAAAAATAAAAATTCCCCACCTTGTCCTTTGTCTAAGTTATGAAGGACTGCTTCATTTTATTTTGGTACTTTACTTTCTGTGTGCTTTAGTGGATTTTCCTAAGACTCAGTAAAGTATTTGTCTCCTATTATCACCTATTTATTTTGTATGTTGCTGTTTGGGGTTGAATATTTTAAACCTCATAGAAAGAGTATACTGAAAACCCATGTGTAATGATACACTTTACAGTTCTCATCCATATGATAGACATTACTTGATTCCACCAGTGAATTTACTACTCCTTCAGTCTTTTTACCCCTTTTATTTCTACAGGGTTCATTCTGGATTCACCTTTTTAAAATTTTTATTCACTTGTTTAAGAGAGAGAGACAGACAGAGACAGAGAGAGAGTGACAGAGAAAGAAAGAAAATGGGCGCACCAGGGCCTCCAGCCACTGCAAATGAACTCCAGGTGCATGTGCCCCCTTGTTCATCTGGCTTACCTGGGTCCTGGGGAATTGAACTGGGGTCTTTTGGCTTTGAAGGCAAACACTTTAACTGCTAAGCCATCTCTTGATCCCTGAATTCACTTTAAACATTCATATATTTTATTTTCCCCTTGGATCACCCATTAGAAATTCCACTCTGTAACCAGATGATTGTCAGTGACAAAAAAATTATGGTAGCATTTCTGTGATTTGCAAAAAAAAATATAAGTTACACACAATGTGTATATTAATATTTGCTACAAAAACATAAAGGATAATTATGTTACATGTTATAATTATGTTGTCCTTTGAAAACAAAATAACTCATAATCAGATGACACAGGTCATGCTTCAGGTCATACACACAAGAGACCTAGTTTTCATGTTAGTGTTCCATGTTATATACACTGTTTATTACAGACTGTGTACATTTATAGCCTGAAAAGTATTTTACATAGACATTTTATAAAAACGCTGCAAGACTTCTTGAGGATAATTGAGTACATGTTAACTAACTATATATGCATAAATTTGATACCTTTTTAAATTTACAAATGCATAAGCTGATGCAAAGTTAGAGCTTAAAGATGGACTTAAAATTTCATGGCATATCAAAAGTGTTTGGAAATATTTTTAAAATGAGATTAATTTGATCTCTAGAAAAGCATAGGAAATACATGCACTGTCCTTTTACTTTAAAAAATAATATAGTATCTTTTTTTTAATACTATTTTCACTCTCCCCTACACATTTTTAAGATAAGTTTATATTATTCTTTATTTTTCTGTATTCTAGATAAAATTGATTGAGGACATTCATGAATTCTTCCCTCCAGAGATCATTTGCTCCACAATATAATATCACTCTTTAAGCTTATGCTCAACTTATCTAACAAAACCCAAGCATATCAGAAGGTCCTTGGCTATCTCCCTCAGATTAATGACCCATAATGACTTCCATTGAAGGATTAATAATGTGTGTTTCTGGTTCACTCTTTCAGTGGGGTTTACCAATTAGATATATCCTAGTGATGACTCTAGTGAGTTCAGACCTATTGCTATCCATGTCTTGTTAAAATATTTTATAATCAGTTTTAACTTTAAAATGTGCACCAAGGTTACTGGTCTATTTGAATCACTAGGGAAATATTATTTAATTTACATTGGGTAGGGCTCAGTCATTGCTACTTTTTGAAATTTTCTTAGGTGATACTAAGATACAGCAACTGCAGAAATATCCTGGTACAACAGCAGAGTTAAACTTGCATTATCTCTTTTCTGCCATTTGAATTGTCCTTCAATATCTCTGGTGGCAAGTTGCTCTGATTCTTAAAGTTCTTGTTATTAGGATGCCTCATTATAGCAGAACAATTTTAGTCTATGCAAACACTAACCTCTTATGTAGGAAGTCTCTATTAGGTAGCTTTCTAGAAGTCCTGGTTTTCCTTCAGTATTTTCTTTCAAGTGAGGGAGGCCAATTTTAACAGAATTATAAAACTGTCTTGTCACCTTAATCAATTTGTCTCTTCATTGTAGGCTGCATTATTTCTTGTTTTCTCAGCATTCCCTCTGCCCTTTAGGCAGAAGAAGGACAATTTTGCCCCAATTTGTGTGGAAAATAATTTCCTGAAAATATTTCTCTTCCTGCTTGGGCCCATTTAACTCTATGTTCAGCCATTAGATATTTTCCAGTGCCAGCAACTCAAAGCATTTCTGTTTAATGAACTGGTTCCTGATAGATTTTACTCAATGGATTTCTTCACTTTGCCATTGCTTGTTACATTATAGCAGTTTGCAGATACCAGTAAAATTTCAGAGAAAGAAATAAAAAATAGAAAGCCATATGTATAATTAATGTGTGTGTGTGTGTGTGTGTGTGTGTGTGTATACACACACACACACACACACACACACACACACACATGTATTTCTAAAATGTAATTAATTATATGAAAGCTAGCTCAGTTACTGGCCATTGATTATTCAGCTAACTGTATGTGGGTAAAATATTGACAGGTATGATAAAGACATCACATTTATACATTTAAAAAGCATGTTTTAAAATTACAACGACTAGGAGTGGTGATGCACACCTTTAATCTCAGCATTGGGAGGTAGAGGTAGGAGGATGAATGTGAATTTGACTATATAGTGATTTCCAGGTCAGCTTGGGCTAGAGCAAGATCCTACCTGGAAACCACTCCCTAAAATCAAGTAAAATGAAATTATATCTACCTGAAACACAGCATTACTCAACCTTGCATTTTGAAACTGAAAACTCAGTGTGTACTTTGCTTTAAAATCTTCATTGGTGTCATTGATTTAAGATGTTCAAATACATAGGCATTACATTCAGTAATGCATTGGTCTCTGCAACTGGTAGAACAAGGACAATTAAGAAAATATTTTGTTTATTTTTATTTGAAAGCGATGGACACACACAGAGAGAGAGGCTGATAGAGACAGAGAGAATGGGTGCACAGGGCCTCCGGCCACTGCAAATGAACTCCAGACGCGTGCGCCCCCTTGTGCATCTGGCTAACGAGGGACCTGGGGAACCGAGCCTCAAACCAGGGTCCTTAGGCTTCACAGGCAAGTGCTTAACTGCTAAGCCATCTCTCCAGATAAGGACAAATTTTGCAAAGCTCATGTACCAAAAGAGAAACATTCAAGATATCTTATTTTAATCATAAATTTACTTTTTAACTCCTACATTGATGGAAAAAATCATTTGTTTTCTCAGAGGAAATATAAACAAAAGTCTTGGGAAAATTATAGAAAGTAATATTGTAACTAAGGAATTGGTATATAAAATATATTGATGGGTTAGAAATAGTACCATTAAAATTGTACCAATAAAAATAAGCAATCAAAATTAACGAGATTCCAAATAGCATACACAAAGTTCATTCTGAAATAAGGCAGTTTAATGTGCTATTTCCTCATGAATTTGACTCAATTAGTTTTTCTTCACTTTGAATTAATTCAACCTGTAAGAAAATTTATTTTTTTAATATTCTATTTTTATGTAATATGTATATATTTTAAAAATTGTAGTACAGAGCTTGGCATGGTGATGCACACCTTTAATCCAGGACTCGGAAGGCATTGGTAGGAGGATTGCCATGAGTTCGAGACCAACCTGAGACAACATAGTGAATTTCAGATCAGCCTGGGCTATAGTGAGGCCCTACCTCTACAACAACAACAACAACAACAATAAAAAAAGTGATACAGAAAAAGTTCTATGGATTTGTCAGATTGGCATACTATTGGAGAACTACAAAGAAGTATTAGTTGGAAATATTTGACATGTAAAAGAAGTTAAATCCCATCCTTGTGACATGTGAAAGGAAGGAAAATACAGGGTGGAGAGAATGTAAAGAAGGTGTTGGAAGGGGTAGGGAAGGTAAGGGAATCAACAAAAAAAAAAATGTATAAAATGCATTTAACAAAAAATGAAATACGAAATTGTATACCAAATGGAAGCATAAAAGACAGTTAATTGCATGTGAAAATAGATGGCTAGACTAAATTATACATTTAAATATTAGAGATATGTAAAGAATAATTCCACTTAGGACAATTTATTCTAAATTTTCTAGTTATTCACAACTATAGAGACATAGTTTTCTTCATGCTAAATTCACGTGGGTTTTATTTTTTAAAAGTTACATGTAGGTAATAATATTGGAAATAATTGTAAATCCATACTAAGTATAACATACAACCTTGAAAGAAAATTGTGGTAAGATTTGAAAATAAAATAAATTATGAATAAATTGAAAAGAAAAATTCTCAAAAGACTTGTGAATTAAGTGAGGTAGAGGGAGGAGGATCTCCATGAGTTTGAAGCCACCCTGAGACTACATAGTATATTCCAGGTCAGCCTGGGCCAGAGTGAGCCCCCACCTTGAAAAACAAAAATAAATAAATAATAAATAAAAAAAAAACAGGAATTTATTTACCTCCAGGTAAAATGTCATGCATGTTACAAGGTGTCTTTGTGTGCTCCAGTGAAGGCAGAGACAGAATTAACAAGAATACACTCTATTCCTAGAAAAGAAATACTGAAAGCATCAGAAACACACAAAAGAAAAAGAACTGCAGAAAAATTTGGAAAAAGAAAGACAGATGAAGCTTAGAATAGAAATAAGTGGAGATGAGAGCTACAGTGTTCGCGGCAGAAAGCCACCATGGGCCTGGCTGCCAATGACATGCTTCCCCTCATGGATGTGAGTGCTCTTCAGTGCCCAGCTGAAGGCTGACTGACCCATGAAGATGTGTCCAGGGACTGGAAACAGTATGGGTGGAGAGATGACCAGAAGAAGTTCTGGCTGTGGAGACTGTGATAGAAGTGTGGCATGGCAGCTTGAATCTGAAATTATCCATGAGAAGAATCTCATGGAATGACTAGCCTTAGGAAAATATGGAAGGCAACACCAAAGCCATCCAGAAGGTAAGTGACAAGAGGTGAACAAGAAGTGTGTTGAATCTCTTACAATCTTGCCAAATGATGCAAGGACTCTGGGACATTATCATAAAGAAAAGCTGAGAACTGGAGTAAAAGCACATTTGTTAACATGCTTCCTGGGAAAGCAAGAGGCTGTTTGGTTCCCCAGTTCCCATGGAAATGCCAGGCATGGTAACTCATGCTTATATCCCCAAGGGTATATAGGTGATAGCAGGTGGATCCTTAGGGCAAGCTGATTAGCGAGTCTAGCTGAATCATTGAGTTCCCACTCCTGTGAGTGACTCTACCTCAAAGAATAAGGTAGGGAGCCACTGAGAAAGACATGAGAAAGACATTAATATTCACATGTGGGTCATGTGCATAGGAACACACACACACACACACACACACACACACACAGAGAGAGAGAGAGAGAGAGAGAGAGAGAGAGAGAGAGAGAGAGAGAGAGAGAGAGAGAGAGAGACAGAGACAGAGACAGAGACAGAGAGACAGAGATGATATTTTAAGGAAGTCCAGAAGTCAGGCTGGTCCTTAGTTTTACTATTTACTTTAATCTGGTTTATAGTGAAAATAAGAACCAAACACCAGAGGTAGATAAGAACAAATTGTCATTTGGCTAGAAAAGGTGCTATTTAAAATTTCCATAAGAAAAGTACACCTGTTAAAGAAATTAGAGCATGAGAAAAGAAGCCACATACTCTTCACTAGGAAAATGGGAAGGTTACTTGAAGATATCCTAGGAATTTGGCTAAATCCACCATCCTAGAATTAAGGATATAAAGTTTTGACTCATCTGAAAACATTGCGTCAAATAGAACCACGGAAAATCCATGCTTGCACAAGGCCCGTTAGGTAGTGTTGGAAACTCCAACATATTTGCAAATAGAACTTATGCTTTATGATATTAGTGATTAAACCAGTTTTTAAAGTAGTCACTACATCAGTACACTAGATATGTTTTATAAATATGCATTCCTTTTAGTGCTCTACTAATAAGTAGAACTTTAAAAGGCCATTAATTTTTGTTACACAAAACTATATATTTGCAAGATGATTAGTGTGGTGGTTTGATTCAGGTGTCCCCCATAAACTTAGGTGTTCTGAATGCTAGGTTCCCAGCTGATGGATATTTGGGAATTAATGCCTCCTTCAGGGAGTGTATTGTTGGGGGCGGGCTTATGGGCTTTAAAGCCAGTTTCCCCTTGCCAGTGTTTGGCACACCCTCCTGTTGCTGTGGTCCATCTTATGTTTGCCAGGAGGTGATGTCCACCCTCTGCTCATGCCATCGTTTTCCCCTGCCATCGTGGAGCTTCCCCTTGAGCCTGTAAGCCAAAATAAATCTCTTTTTCCCAGAAGCTGCTCTTGGTTGGGTGATTTCTACCAGCAATGCGGACCGGACTGCAACAATTACTACTATGAATTTATTTAATTTAGTCATATGTTAAAGTCATGAACTTAGATTGTCAAAGCACTTCATGTAATAAGCAATCAAGTCAATTAACAAAAAGAATTACAAATGCACTGTGTGTGTGTGTGTGTGTGTGTGTGTGTGTGTGTATTGCTATTGTTTACAGTTCTTCAAAATTTTGATTTTGATACATACATGTGTGGGGGACTTGACTTTAACAGGATAGTCAATGTCAGTCTTCATTCACTCTTTCTCTGTATTTCTTATCATTACCTTGGACGTGACTTAACAGTTTCCTTAGAACATGTAATGCAGTTATGACCACCTGATTCATGAGCATAAAGCGATATACTTATAAAGCTTGAAGGAATTTAACTTCCCAGTATGTCTTAATTTAAAATATAAAAATTGCCAACACACTCAGCTCTTTCTCTACTATCTTTATATAAAAAAATCTAAATCTAGATAGTAAAAATCACTGGTATGTTTCATTAAAATATGTGATACTATTAATACCCATAATAAATAAAACAGTTATAAATTTCATTCTTGTGAGGATGGCCAATGGAATGCTACTCCAGTTTCAGCAGATTTTTTTTTGTTATGTAGACATGTATTATGTATGCATGAATGAATGTGTGCATGCATAATGGCTTATTAAAAGGAATTGATAGTTGCACACAAACATTTACTCCCCAAATATGCCTTTAAAATAATGATTACATGTGAAAATGAAAAGTAAAATAATATTTTTATATCATCTAACTGTGATGTTATTCTAATGTGCTGATGGCTACATTCCTTGTTTTGTCATTTCATGACAAGAATAAAAGTAATATATACTATGTCAGGGTCCTCTAATTTGTGATCACTTATTTATATGGTACTATGAGATCATATATTTGAATGTTTCAAACTAAATGAAAAATAATTTAAGCCAATAATTACATACCATTTGAAAATTTTGTAAGATTTAACATCATTCAGCTATCTGAATATAGTTTAGGTAATCATCCTAAAGTCACCATACTTCTTGCAATTATATATTATATCATTTGGAGATCATGACTTAAAAAAACAAATTTTCAAAAACATTTTATGTATTTATTTTCAAGAAGAGAAAAGGGAGGGGAGAGAGAGGGGGGAGAGAGGGAGAGAATAGGAACAACAGGGCCTCGTGAAGCTACAAAATCCAGATACATGTAGAACTTTATGCACTTGGCTTTATGTGAATACCATACTGGGGAATCAAATTCAGGCCATCAGGCTTTGTAAGCAAGTGCCTTAACCTCTGAGCAATATCGCCAGTCCACTTTGTGTGTGTGTGTGTGTGTGTGTGTGTGTGTGTGTGTGTGTGTGTGTGTGTTTAAGTTAACTTGCATTGTAACAATATTTCCTTGTTCAGTATATGGATGCTCAGCATCTTCAGAGTCATGACTGAGAGACACAGAGCTAGATTTTGTTCTATATGTAGATTTTGATATTTTTCATGTACTCAACAGAAATAGATCATGTATATGAACTTCTGGAAATTTTTATATAGAAGTAAAATAAGGGCTTGATTCCCTCCCACATCCTTTTGTGGTCAGTATAATCTCTCTCACTCATACTTCTGAATATTGGCTGATATCTGCCAGGAGAGTAGTTAAACTCCTAGAGCAGCTTCTCAGTGGGGCTATGATTTTAAAGTTCCTGTGTAATGGAGTGTATTACCATTTGCCATATGATGATATAGCCTGTCAGCCAGGGAGCTGTTTAAAGTTATATATAGGTCAAATGAGCCAAAAAGAACTAGGAAAGAACAAGAATATTGAATATCTCAAAAATGAGACTATCAAAATATCTGTCATTACACAATTTCCTTCAATGTTTGCTTGGAATATACTGATGAAATTGATTATGGATTATCAAACACACAAGAAAATGATTTCAAGACCATGAGTTCCTTCCCACCTCCTAAGAACCAATAGTATGATGAGAAGATTCTCCACTACAGTTGCAAATTTTTACTTCTGGGATTATATATTGTTTGAATCTTATTAAGAATCACCCAATGCATATTTATTAGAAAAATCTACCATCCACTCATGTAACACACCAGACATAACTATGTTTGGCTGTAACCTCAGAGAAAAAGGAAGTAGACAGATGGATTGCAGAAATTTCCTAGCCAGTTTGCTATAAGTAGAAAACGTGGAGCTCCAGGTACATTGAAAGAACTCTTTTACAGTGAAGTGAGATGTGAGAGCAATAAAGGAGGGCATTTGTTATATTCTACTGGTCTTCACATGCATGCACATAACACACACACACACACACACACACACACACACACTTCCCAAACATACTACACACACTCTATAGAAGTAGCTTTTTGTAGAAAATTTCAGTTTAGTTCTATGAAACTAAATTGTTTACAAGCATTCTATGTCCTCCTTCCACTGTCACTCAGGAACAAACAAATCTAGTTTTAACTGATAGCTAGCTTTGGAATATTTCCATAGAATTGAAGGGAGAACCCATTTAAAGGGTAAAATAGCAGTAATCTGCTGTTTTATTGATTTATCTATTATACCAGCAGGGTTTGACTGTTTTCAAAGCTCTCTGTTCACTGCTTCTCATAGCATCGTATAATGCAGCCCCTTAGAAGTCAATTGGTCATATACCATTTAGCAAGACCCTCCATTTCTCTAAAATGCTTGACAAAAACCCCATATCTGCACACAAGTAAACATATGAATGCAGATTTATCTTAATTTCATAATAGTATGAAATCAGAAACACTTTATATGTCAACCAATTACTAATATGCCATAGTACTTAGTGTCATGCTTTTTTAAGGAAAGACATGAATGACACAGGTATATAGGAGAGCTAAAAATTGTAAAACCATGCACTATTTTAGAAATACCAAATAAGCATTAAAATCAAAATGAGTGTTAAGATTATATTAATTATGGAATTGAAGAATAGCCTTCATACAACTCAGTTTTAATAAGAGACATCATTTCGTTTCTGGTTAAAATATTCTTTACCAGAATATTGAGGTTAATAAGATCACAACCTACATATTTTCAAGATCAGTTAATACATATACAGATTTAACTGCTGTATAGCATATGTATGAGTATATGCACACTATAATCTGGTTAATCACATGGATAACAAATCTCAAAGGACAAATAGACACATTCCAAGTTAGTAGCATAATTTCTATTTTCAAAGGCTATAGAGGGACATTACTTTTTGTCTCATAGCAAGATTATTATACATAAATGTATGCACATTAAACCGATATTTAAATGAAAAGGAAAACTAAAGTCAAGCAAAGTCACTATTCTTATTTGCTTTCCATTTTATATTTGGTGTAAAAACTTTCAACATAATATTCCTCCCTTTGAATAAATAAAAATGTAGTAATACAATTATGCAGAAAACACAAAATATAGACATTGATTAAATTATGAATGTCAGAATCTTTTAAGCATGAAATTTTGTGTTGCAATATTAAGATAAACTGAATATGTAGATGGTAGTAAGTAGAAGTTTCAGGTAATTTGACAATATAAGCCAAGACAGAGGAAAATTAAAGGCATTCAGCTTTGACCTTAAAATACGTCCTTTAAGGGAACTTTTTGAAAGAGACATCTGACCTCTTTAACATTTATGAAAACAAGATGCTTACATGAAATGAATATTATAGGATTGAAAGCAGGAATGTATGAGGAAGAAAATTTCTAAATTGTAACTATTACTCTCCATATAGATGAAGTAATAGAATTATTATTCTGATATTAGAATATGTATGTATATATTTATATATGTAAAACACATATATATTAAATATAATAATTTTACAGATTTTTATTATTAACTAGTTTTGTGCTCAGTGAAAACAGTCAAGTGGGTACCATTGTTAGCCTCCTCCATGTCCTACCCCTTCCCCCTGACCCCTCCTTGTTGAGGCATATGGGTCATGCATTGTGGAAATAGCCCACAGTTATGTGTAGGAGGAAATGTCTCTGCATATCATGACTCAACGTGTAGCTCTGTCATTTTTTCCATCCCCTCTTCCACAAAATTTCCCTGAGCCATGTTGGGTTCATTTTAGGTCTGATTCAGTGATGAGGTGTTGGGAGCCTCTGTGTCTCTGTATATCTGATCTGTTAGGAGTTGGTTGTTCTCTGTGTCAATCTCCTTCACCCCTGTGCTGGTACAAGGTTCACTTAGAAAACAGCACCCTTGCTTGTTTTACCAGTTATTCTTAGTTTCAGCTGGGGCCTTTTTGAGGTTTTATGGGGTGGTTTTCTCCTTAGGATCTATGTCTATCTGAAAAAGAGAAGCAGATTCTCCAATAGACAGTAAAGTTAGCACCAGATAAATGGAATAACCATTATTTTTTATAGAGAATTCAATATGTGTAGGCCCTCTTGTAGCTCATGATTGGTGGTAGCTTGATAATAGAGAGTGAGCTCATGTTTGGATATGGTTCTGACTTGTTTCCCAGCTCCAGCTATGGATCACATTCCATTGAGCAGATCAATTAACCAAATAAAGAGTAGTTGGTTTCCCACCATGGCTGTGTACCACTATTGCACTTGTGTGAGCATCCCAATAGGTTATTTGCTGGTAAGTAGGTTAGACCATGAATTTCTTGGACATATATTGGTCATTTTCCTCCAGTCACTCATGTAGGACCTTCTAGCACTAGATGTGCTCTCCGGAGACTGACTATCTTCCAGCTTCCAGCCATGTCATTCCATGTTATGTGTCAACCACATATGGTGTCTTAAGCAGTAGGGTCTTGTCACTAACCTTTGGTTGATTGGTCATCAACTATTCTGACAGGCATTTGTCTTTCTTTTAGGAAACTATGTAGGTCTCTCTGATCAAAAGCTCATTGTGGATGATAGCCACTGCTGGTCCTGGGAAGTACAGGTCAGTGCCCACTAAGAGAAGGAAAAAAAAGATAACTAATATAAAAGATTTAGAGAGAGAGAGAATCAGAGAGAGAGAGAGAGAGAGAGAGAGAGAGAGAGAGAGAGAGAGAGAGAGAGAGAGAGACTGTAGAATATTAAGGTCAGTCTTCATCGTACCTTCTCCAGGGCCTTGTGACTCAGGTGTTTACCTCTAATGGCCTGGTGAAGGTTCAACCATTTAGTCTGTCTTTTAGGATGTAGGATTTTATGTTACCATTGCTGTTTGGGCCTAGATTTGTGCCCCCCCCCCGCTCCCTGTATTGCCTTCCCCTCCCTCCCAACCCACCCTGTTCTCTAATCTTAGAGATGCTTACTGGTTATATTGATATCTTGGGTAGATTCTGGTTAGGTGCTGTAGATGAGTGAGACTATGTGGTGATTATCTTTCTGTGACTGGGTTAGTTCACTGAGAATTATCTGTTCCAGGTTCGACCATTTTTTTCTTCAAATTTCATTGTGCCATTTTTTTCTTACTGCTGTGTATAATTCCATTGTGTAGATATACCACATCTTAGTTATCCAATCTTCCAGTATTGGGCATCTGGGTTGATTCTAGCTCTTAGCTATTGTGTATTGAGCTGCTATAAACATGGTTGAGCAAACCTCTCTGGAATGAGGTTTGAAGGTTTTATGGTACATGTACAGTAATGGAATAACTGGGTCTGTTGGTAACTCTAGGAGTCTCCATATTGCTTTTCAAAGTGGTTGTACCATTTTATCTTCACACTAAGTGGATGAGGGTTCTTATTTCTCCATACCCTCACCAGTATTTATTTTCATTTGAGTTTTTTTTTGTTTGCTATCCTTGCTGGGGTAAGGTGGAATCTCATAGTTGTTTTCATTTGCATTTCCCTGATGATTAGGAATGATGCACATTCTTTTAAGTGTGTGTTTCCATTTGTATTTCTTCCTCTGTGAACTGCCTGTCCTATTTTGTAAGTGGGTTGTTTGAATATCTTTATCATGCAATTCAGCCTCTGTAAAATGAAAATATTAATTTGACAAGAAAGAAAATTATGTTGACAGATTGGATACCACCAGATGATCAATGTAATTGGAAGCAAACAGAATGTTTGGATATAGAATTGGTGCAGAAGTTGTGCTTCAAAAATACTTAATTTTCTAATATAATCCTGAGTTGTAAGTATTTCTTAAGTATTCTTTCTGTATATGCCAGTCTCTACTAAAACTCACAGATTTTAACTTATTCTATCATGTAAGTGGTTCAAAAATATGCTTAACTTGTCTGAGGTTTATAAAATAACTGTCACTATGAGTCACAATGAGTTTAAATAAATCAAACAATAAAACTATTCACTTAATCCTTATTAGTCTGCTGTTATGTGCACATATAGGCATGCTTTTGCTCACTGTGCTATGATGATCATTTATTATGCAGCAGACCTTCTAAGATACTAAATACAAACAAGGAAAATTGAGACTATGATGACATAACATGCCTGAAGAAAATGATTGAAATTAGGCAGCAAGCTTATGTATAAGGAGTTAAGAGAACTTTACACCAGAGCGGGTAGAAGATATCTTACATAACTATCTTCCTGGCTCACATCTTCTCAGGGCTACCTCATTAAACCTCCCTACAAGTAACTGTGATGGGTAAACATTTGGTTAGTGGAAGGGAGTTTGCATGGATAGAAGAATTTCTCCAAATTTCCAATTTTTTTCACTATATTTACTCTCCTTCTCCAAAATTACAAGTAGGCCAATTCCTATATTTAAATATGGTATCTACCTACTTGCAGAATGACTAATATGAAAAATTTAGTGTGTATATATATATATGTATATATGTGATTAACATTATCTGTAAGGCAAAAGAGACAATTTTGTGCAATCCCTACTCACAGAATTGGACATGGAGTGTTCACTGGTAATAAAAGTAACACATCTGCTCTACTTTTCTCTTTAAAATCTACACACAGAAGTGAGTCACAGTGGTGCATATCCTGAACTGCGGACTTTGGAAGGCTGAAGGAAGAGCATGTTAGAAACCAGCCTATGGTGCAAAATGAGATTCCGTGATGCCTAGGTTATCTACAAATGCTTCACTGACCCTTAATTACACTTTCCCAGAACATGTGAAGATTCAAGGAAAGGCCAACAGGAGGACATATTTTCTGTAGTTAGTTGTGATAATAAGGAAACATGTACAAATGTTCAAGTCTGAAAGGACCCTGGCTTGGGGGTTAATGGTTTGACAAGGACCTTTTTAATGGTTTCACAATATAGTTTTCTGGCATTTAAAATCAGAAAGGATATGTGTGTGCACAGGTATATAAACCTGGATTCCATTTATGAGAGAAAATATTTGATATTTGTCCTAGTCCACTTTATTTCTCTTAACATAGTAATTTCCAGTTCTATTCTTTTCCTGCACATGACATGATTTCATCTTTTCTGACTAAATAAAATTCTCAAATCTTCTCTATATGTTAGTCCACTGATAGACTTCTAAGCAATTCCATGACTCAGCTACTGTGACAGTGATACAGTAGAAATCGATATGAAGTCATCTTTGCTACGTCTTCACTTAGCCTCCCTGGAAGTTGTATTGCTGCATGTCTTATGATCACTCTTTCAGAAGCAAACTTGTTTACATGTATATGAATAAATGTCTCTTTTTCAGATAAGGTTATCGTACACGGCCCGTGACATAGCCAAATGATATCTCTTCATGACATTCCCTCTCTCTCTTCCTCTCATTCTATAGTATCAGCTCATTTTGGATTTGAATTTGTGTTTGTTTTCCCTCCTCTCCTTACCCTCACTCCAATCCCTTTCATCCCTATTGTCTGGATCTGGGCCTTGATTTGCCTATCAGTTATGACAGCGACTTGAACAGGTCCAGGTTAGGAACTGTAGATAACTGACACCATGTGGTGTTTGTCTTTCTGTGATTGGGTGAGTTTGCTTACTATGCTCTGTTCCAAATCTGTCCATTTTTCTACAAATTTTATTTTATTGTTTTCCCCTTACTGCTTAGTAGAATTCCATTGAATAAATTGACCACAATTTGTTCTTATTTTTAAGAAAATATTATTTTCAGAAGCCAGATGTAGTTATTCAGTGAAGGTAGCCACATATAATTTAAATCAAGAATTCATCACATTTTAAAAAACTTGGTTTCTATGTATCAGTTTTACTCAGTTACAAACTAAGTGTGATAACAGCACCAACTTTTCTGTGGTTATGGTTGTTTTTTGTTGTTTTTTTGTTTTTTGTTTTTTTTTTCCAGGAGTCAGAATCTTGCTATGAAGTATAAACTGGCCGTAAAACTTCCCATACACCTGCCTAAGCCACTAAGTTGATATGATTACAGGCATACACATTGCAAGTTTACAAATGTTAGTAATTGTTAGGCATTTAGAACATTATCTGGAATATAATTGGACATACCAGTTTATTTTAATCTATTTTTCCTATTTCTATGAACATTAGAAGAAAAGAGCTATATAAATCTTTCACACTGCTCTATTTCCAAAATTAGTACACAGAATGTACAGTATAACTATTTAGTGTATGAAAAAATGTATTATATCTATTTAAGGACATTATATGCATTGCTTAAGTAAACCCTTTACTTTCTACCCACATCTTTGGTGATCTGCTATACTCAGTAGCATCTAAATATGATGTATTTTTAAAACTATTTATCTAATTATTTATTTGAGAGAAAAAGGCGAGAGAGAGAGAGAGAGAGAGAGAGAGAGAGAGAGAGATACCAGAGCCTCTAGCCACTACAAGTGAACTCCTAATGAATGTGCCACCTTGTGTATCTGCCTTTGTGTGAACCTGGGTCCTTTGGCTTTGCAGGCAAGTGAATTAATCACTAAACCCTCTCTCCAGCCCTCTAGTAAACTTTCTAAGAAGGAAAACACTGCTGCTTTCAGACAGTATATGCACATGGTAGTTGATAAATTCATTACTAATTATGTGTGTTCTACCTGGGTAAAGGCCTCTGTACAGCTCTGAGGTTCACAGAGCTGGTCAACTGATTCCATTAAGCTAGCAGTTTTTTTCTCCTGTGTTTCACTGTGCTAAAATATTTTCACCTTATACCCAAATGCTTGAGTTCACTGCTGCTGCTATGTTTACACATGTTTTCTTTGTGCTTTCTATAATATTCCTCCCTTTTCTTATAATACACACAAACAAATAATGGTTTCTCAACCACGAGGAATATACTCTTGTTTGTATTATGGATTTTTTTCTCATAATCCAAATATTTATTAATTCTACAACCTAATTTAGGTGCCAGCTCTTTTTCTACCTATCTATGCTAAGATTTATTATGCTAGTGGCCTTGTTTTGTTCACTGGCAAATCCCACGTATATAACACTGTCACATGGATAAAAATAAACTCCCACAATCCATTTAAAATAAATCAATATAAACATTTCTGAGTGTAAAGCAGATTTAATATCAAGGATGACAAGCCATCATGTTTCATTTAAGAATTTCCTAATTTAGTCTATAGTTAAAATATGCAGTTCTCTCTTGCATCTATTTCAAAAATCTTATTATGAAAATGAAGTAAATAAAATCATCCTAATTGAGAAGTAACAAGATTGTTTAAGAATATAGAAATACAGTGTCTCTACTTAGTCAAACAGTAGGTGATAAGAATCATCTAAATTTATTGGAAACCTTGTAGGCGTCTCTGATCAAAATTTATAAAACTCACAAATTAAAGATATAGGTTTTATGAGGAACTATACTGCTGACTTGCCAGCTGTAAACTGTTGTTGGTGTTATTTTGCACCTGAGATATGCTCTTCCTGCTTAATATTGTGCCAGTCATCTTTATTACCCCCTCACATAGCATTAGAGATAATTCTCATCTGCTAGCATGATTTTTATGTGGCACTGTTAGCCTCACAGGTCTCCTGATCTTCACAGATATAGAAGGAAAGCAAACTGCTAAACACACAATAAATTCTTATTGAAAAAAAATTTTTTTATTGCCTCTACAACAGCTTCTCCTCTAACTCCTTGTCATGCTTACTCAGATACCAGATTGCTTAGGTAAGAATAATTGGCATACATGAGGGATGCTGGAATTTGATAAACATAAAAATGTCTTGATTTATTTTGTAAAAAATAAAATCTACATTTAATTTTGTAACAAAATAAAGTACAATCTTAAATATAATGTATTTCCAATAATTACTCAGAAATAAAAATATTCTCTGACAAACCTATTCATCTCCATTTTTTTAAAGTGCTGCAAATAGTAAGTCACGTATAGAATTCATCATTTAACATTCTATTTTTTTATTTTTTTATTAATTAGTTTTGTATTCAGCAAATATAGTCATTTTGATACCATTATTAGGCTCATCTGTGACCTACCCCCTCCCCATTGGTCAATCCTTGTTGAGGTATATGGGTCGTGCATTGTGGAGTTAGCCCACAGTTATGGGTAAGATAAATGTCTCTGCATATCATGACCCAACATGTCGCTCTGACATTCTTTCTGCCTCCTCTTCCTTAAAATTTCCCTGAGCCATGTTGGGGTCATTTTTGGACTTCTTCAGTGATGAAGTGTTGAGGGCCTCTGGCTCTCCGATTTGGTAGGAGTTGATTTTTCTCTGTCTTGATCTCCTTCACCATTATGGTGGTATCTGGTTCACCAGGAAAACAGAACCCTTGCTTGTTTTGCCATTTTTTTTTTTTTTAAGTTTCAGCCAGGGCCCTTTTGAGGTATGATGGGGTGGCTCTCTCCTTAGGATCTACATATATATGAAAAAGAGAAGCAGGTTCTCCAACGGAGAGTAAGCTAGCACCGGACAAATGAGATAACCCTTACATTTTTATAGAGAATTTAATAGGTCTAGGCCCTCTTGTATCCCAGGATTGGTGGTAGCTTGGTAATGGAGAGAGTGGGCTTATGTTTGGATATGGTTCTGACTTGTTTCCCAGATCCAGCTACGGTCCTGAACCACTGAGGGAATCAGTTAGCCAAATCAAGAACAGTTGGTTCCCCACCATGACTGTGTGCCACGATTGAATTTGTGCGGGCATCACAGCAGGTTATTTGCTGCAAAGTAGGTTAGACCATGAGTTGCTTGGACAGAAATTGGTCATTTTCCCCAGTAGCCCATGTAGCACCTTCTGGCACTAGACACACTGACTGTCTGGGGACTGACTCTCTTCCAACTTCCAGCCATGCAATTCCATTTTATGTGTCAATCACATAAGGTGTCTTCAACAGTAGGGTCTTACCACTAACGTTTGGTTGGTCATCAAGTACTCTGACAGAAATTTGTTTTTCTTTTAGGAAACCTTGTAGGTCTCTCTGATCAAAAGCTCATTGTGGGTGATAGCCACCTGCTGGTACTGGGAGTTACATGTCAGTGCCCACTAAGAAAAGGAGTGAAAAGACAACTACTATACAAGAGCTAGAGAGAAGAGAAAGAGAAAGAGAGAGAGAGGGAGAGAGTGAGGGGGGGAGAGGAAGGGTGGGAAGCTGTAGAAGATTAAAGTTAGTCTTCATCATACCCTCTCCAGTATCTTGTGGTTCAGGTGTTCCTTCTAAGGGCCTGGTGAAGGTTCAGCCATTTGGTCTGCCTTTTAGGAAGTAGAACTTTATGGTTCCATTGCCATTTGGGTCTAGATTTGTGTTTTCCACCTCTCCATCTCCCTCACCTCCCTCCCCATCATTTCAATGAAAAGGACAATTTCACTTATTAAGGTTGAATAAAACTGCATTATGAATATGTATGTGTTCCTTGCTTTTCTCATTTATTTTGTCATGTACTATCTTGTAGTCACTTTTCTATATATTTATCTTTTTTTTGGTGGGGTGGAATTCCATTCTGTATCCCAGGCTGGCCTGGAACTCACTGTATAAGACAAGTTGACCTTGAACTCAGGGCTTTCCTTCTACCTTTTCTCCTGAGTGCTGGTTTAAAGGACTCTATCATCACTCCTGGCTCTAAGACCTTTCAGTTAAACCTTGTGTCCCATTAAATTGTTTGTGTTTGGTTCTGTTGTTGGGATTGTGTTTGATAGAAACATTTCAATAGTGTGATGAATGTGGTGCAAGGCAAACACATTTAACTCTGTCTCATGGCAAGCTCCTGATGCCTTGGCCATCCCACACATGATAAATATAGTTGAAGTGTACATTCAATTGTATTTCTTTCATTATGAGACAATCTGGACTTGATTTCATATGTGGAATAGGTGTCTTAAAAATTATTTCCATATTGATTTTCACTTACCTAAACTATTTCTCAAAGTTTCTCTGGATTAATTTTTAAAACTTTTATAACAAAAACAGTGACCTTCTATTTGGGATATATGTGACCAACATGTCATTTTAGAGTGATATTTATCCTTTTACATTTTTCCTTTTGGCTTTTGTTAATTTTCTTCATCGACTTATCTTTATTTGTATATATCTAACTGAATTCATTCTTTTCTATTGAATTTGGAGTATAGATATAGATATAGATATAGTTATATATATAGAAAGTTTTTTTTTCTGTTATATGGAATTCTCTCATGATTTCTTTAAGTGATACCTATCCTTTGCAATATATGATAATATATAGTGGGCATTCATTTGAATTTTACTCTTAATTCCTTATCTCCATTTTCATTATTTAATTATCTACGATGTTCTTTTTCTCAGATACTTGAAATACAACAATTATAAAAAATTCATTGTTTTTTGCAGTTTGGACTCTGTTAACCTCCTGTACTATTCTACTGGTTTCTTCACATACCTGATATATTTTAGGTTTCTAGGATTATTTTTAATTATGGTGAGCTTTTCCATCTTTTCTTCTATAATTTCAATCTTATCATATATATTTTTTCATTTTGCTTAAAAATTTAAGAAAATGGTCTAGAGTGATGGCTTAGGGATAAAGGCACTTGCCTGTGAAGTGTAAGGGAACATGTTTGACTCTCTATATCCCACATAAGCCAGATGCACAAAGGTAAGGCAAGCACAAGGTTGCACATGCCCACTAGGTAGTACGAGCATCTGAAGTTGGATTGTAGTGGCTGAGGTCCTGGCATGACAACTATTTCTCTCTCCTTTCTCCATCTCTCTCCTCCCCTCTCTCTAAAATAAATAAATAAAAAATTAAAGTTTAGTAATATATTTTCATTGCAAAAAATCTAATAGAGAACCATAAAATTATCACTCTACTAGAGGTGACTCTAAAATCCAAAGCAGATAGCAGTAAAAATAAAACATAATGTAACAATGGGATTACAAACATTTCTCTTATGTGAGCAGATACAACAACAAATACCAATCACTTTCTTCTTTATGGTTCCACATGGCTCACACACTGAAACATCTATGTTGGGACTAGTGCCATTCTAGGTCAATATACAAAGGTAACCCACAATTAAGGTAAACAAAAAATCATACTTTTGAGTTAATGATGCATTGGCATATGTAGTAATAGAGTTTCTAATTTAATTTTAAATCAGATGCTTCATAAGTTCCCATATGAAACCCTTCATTGTAAAAGATCTATTTATGGAAAATTCATTATGTGCAATCAAGTTATATAAGAACCCCTTTCTTGGATAAAAATAAGAACTAGGAGATTCATGAAATATATAAATTTTATCATTTATAAATCAAAACTTAACCATAAAAATGGTCATTTTACATAGATCTCTAGTCACAGTCTTAAGTAAAAATATTTATGTATGTTCCCCCGTGGAAATAATAAGACATTGTCTACTTTTGCTTTTAATTTTCAAGAAAGAAATTATTCACATGTGTGTGCATATAAACCTTTCTTATAGCTATCATTTATAATAAATAATTACTGAGTTATCTGTTATATATATGCATTTGCATATATGATTAAGTGTATTAGAAGGATAAGATAACAACATATGAGAAAGTTTTTCAACATTTTTACACATATTTAACAGAAGGGAGACATTTTCTCTTCATACTTATAATGCTATAGTTTTGAGAAAATCTGACTTATGTCTGTGATTGTCTATGCATTAAGTAAGTTACTTCTCAGAAGTAGATATATTCACTCCTGATGATAACATTTTTTTCTCTAGTCTTTATGTTCACTTGTCTGGAGTCTTATGTCTTCTATATTTATGTACAAGCTCTTCCAGGCCATCAGGTAGCTGATCTCTGTCTCAAAACAGCATGTTCTATGCTGGTTTCCAATTTCCATGGGAATAGAAAAGCACAGAATATTTGATTCTTTGACATTTAATAACATAGAATAGGTTCTCCAGGTTTTAGTACTAAATAGAGCTTCTCAACTTTGCCATCTTTTAATAGATGGATTCAGAGTTGAAATAGGATGAGTACAAGCATCAAATGACAACACACTCTTCTCTGGATGTTTGCTAGTACAGAAGTTAGTGTCTTAATATCACTAAGGATGAAGTAAAACTTTCATTCAAATTCAGGCAGGAATTTCAATACAGATTAGAAACAAGTTTTGTATACTTTTCCTTATTTTGGTATATTTTGTACAATGTTTCCATGCCAGTGCTGCTTCCACACCCCTGTGCACACTCATCACTATTCTCTCACTACTCACCGTGTTTACCTCTCACTTGCAGCTAATTATATTGGCAGCCTTCCACAAATGGTTTCTCACTCATTTTATACCACTCAAGGAAGCTAATTAAAAAAAATAAAATAAAAATAAAATGTGTATGTATTTATTAAATACAACATTTTTTTTGTTTTAAACTATATTATGCAATGCTTACAGTGATCAAATTATCATGCATATTATGTCACATGTGCAGAATTTGATGCTAAGAATATGTAAGGTCTACTTTTCTGTTAATCATCAAAGCTTTAAATCATTGTTAGTAATTGTGGTCTTCAATAACTGGCATCACCAAGAGTTGAGATGCAAGACTGGTTACCTTGATTCTGAGCTGGTTACCTTGATTCTGAGTAACGTATCTCTTCAGCATCATTCCCTGAAAGTACAGGCAGGATGAATAATTAATAATGCAGCATATAGTTACTCTATGTTTAACCTTGTATGAGAAAGAACTCTACATAAAACCTATACATATGGTCTCTTGCTAATGAATCTCATCACCACCTCTGTTGAATCCTTACATGAAATATAAAATAATTTCAATGATATACATTAATATAAACTTGTGGGGAACATTTGACAACTTATACAAAACTTGCTCTAAAACTCTTAAGTATTTTAATAAATTTAAGGTAAAATAATTACACTAAATATTAGTTTAAAAGAATTTATGTCAAAAATTAATGCTTGGTTAGTTGGCTATGTTTAGACATGCTGAATGAGATTAAATATTAGGAAAAGACACATAAATATATAACCTCAATTTTAAAAACTATTGGCATATTTGCATGGTTTAGTGGTATGGCACATACCTAGAATTCATGAGAACTTGGTTTAATATTTTGTGGGAGAAATAAGGAAGAAGAGGAAGGAAGGATAACAAGTGAAAGAAGAGGAACAGAGAGGGAAGAGAGTGGAGGGCATAAATTAAATAAATATCACTGAATCATTCTGCTCCTATCTCTAAACATCTCTTAATAAAAGAATTAAGGGGTGTGAGTGTATTTGTGTATGCATGATTCTGTTGTTAAAATAAAAGTACTAGACAAAGGGCAATTTTCAAAGTAAAAGATAATAAGAATAAATTCTTATATCTCTGTGTAGTGGAGCACAACATGAGTCAATGTTGCACACACTCTGGGTGAAGATAAGTCACAATGAAAGCCATAATTGTTCTTTATACTGTGAAATTAACATATTTTGACTCAGATAGATGGCACTGGCTATCATTATGTTACGCAAAATAAGCCAGACACAAAAAGTTTTTTCCTTATTTCTCATTTTTATAACATACAAACAAAGTCACATGAAAATATGTAAGCATGCCCCAGTATAAGGAGGAGCTAGGGTTGGGAGTAGAGGGTAAACAGAATAAAGTAGGTAGCAATAAATTTTTTGTTAAATAGTAAAAGGTTTTTTGTTTGTTTTAAATAAGCACACTTGTAAATGAGAAGTCTGAACAAAGAACTTTCAGTAGTAACCATACTTCCAGCTATCTGGACTAATGAATGTGAATGTAAAGCAAATAAATGGAAAAGAAGACCACAGAAAGGTTTTGTAAAGTACTTGTACATTGCTAACCCAGACATATAGAAGGTTAACTGAAGCCCACCAATAGGCAGATGTGGTGGTTTGATTCAGGTGTCCTCCAAAAATTTAAATGTTCTGAATGGTAGGTTCCCAGCTGATGAAGATTTGGGAATTAATGCCTCCTAAAGGCAGTGTATTTTTGGGGACGGGCTTATGGGTATTATAGCCAGTGTTTGGCACACTCTCTTGTTGTCCACCTGATGTTGGCCAAGTGGTGATGCCCACCCTCTGCTCATGCCATCGTTTTCCTCTGCCATAACAGAGTTCCCCCTCGAGCCTGTAAGTCAAAATGTACCTCATTTTACCCACAAGCTGCTCTTGGTTGGATGATTTTTACCAGCAATGCGAACGTGACTGTAACAGCAGGCATGGAGTTGCTTTACTTACAGGAGAGACCAAGACTGTTTTCTGTACAGGTATGATCTATCTGTCTGGGCATGGGAAGATGAGACTGGCTGTTTATTGTGCCTCAGTGAGAAAGAGAATTGCATGGCTGGAATTACTCTGTATGCAAAGTCAATTTTTTGCAAGAATTTCCTCTTTTGTTAGAGTGGCAGAATAGGTTCATATAAAATAAAATTTGGGTCATGTTTAAAGTAAACAAAATCAAAATACCTCAGAAAGAAAAGTAATGTTTGAGCTTTAAATTCAGACGTTAAAGGTGCTTGCTTGCAAAACCTGCCAGTACGTTCAGTCCCTTAGTACCCATCTAAAGCCAGGTGCACAAATGCACAAAGTAACAATTGTATCTGGAGTTCATTTGCAGTGCAAGAAACATTAGCACATTTACATTCTTTCTCCTTCTCTCTCTTTCTCTCTCTCTCTCTCTCCCTTTGTCTCTTACTTTTGCTGTCCCTTCCTCTCTCCCATTCTCTTTCCCTGTCTGTCTCAAGAAATATTTTGTTTTAAATAAAGCTGATGGTTGTTACAACTCTAGCTCATATTTGTAGAAGTTTGTGTCTCAGCATCTCCATAGTACCTCTTCTCTGTGGCTATGACTCATCACAGAACAAGAAAACATGACTGAACCTGGGTAATAATTTGTATAACTCAAAATTTGTTAATAGCTCTAAGTTGATATACTGTTCTTTAAATTTTGATAAATAGGTCTGGAGAGATGGCTTAGTGGTTAAGTGCTTGCCTATGAAGCCTAAGGACCCTGGTTCAAGGCTCAATTCCCCAGGACCCACGTAAGCCAGATGCACTAGGGGGCAAAGCATCTGGAGTTCATTTGCAGTGGCTAGAGGCCCTGGCGTGCCCGTTCTCTCTCTCTATGCCTCTCTCTCTCTCTCTCTCTCTCTGTCATTCTTAAATAAATAAATAAAAATGAACAAAAAGTTTAAAAAAATTTGATAAATAAATAAGCTATTTATGATTTAGAACTAGACAGTTTGGGAATGATTTGTGAAGGAGCAAATTACACTAGCAGTCAACCTGCTTGACTTTAAAACCTGGGGCATGAAAAATAAATTGTATCTCATAAAAGAAATGTTGAGGAAACTACTGAAATAGGAGCTTTTAAACTGTTTCACCAGAACTGTGGTGTAAAATTTGATCTTTAGTCACAATCGTCATTGTTATATGATGACTTGTTACCAGATATATGTAATTTTGTGATAATCAAATGTATTTTTATTTTGTTTCTGTTTTTTTGAGACAGGATCTCTATCTCAAGCTGACCTGGAATTCACTATGTATTCTTAGGGTGGCCTTAAACTCACGGGGATCCTCCTACCTCTGCTCCCAAGTACTGGAATTAAAGGCTTGTGACACCATGCCCTGCTGTATTTTCATTTTAAGAATTGTTACTTATGAGGGTTTAAAACTTGGGCTGGAGAGATGGCTTAGCAGTTAAGCGCTTGCCTATGAAGCCTAAGGACACCGGTTCAAGGCTCAGTTCCCCAGGTCCCACGTTAGCCAGATGCACAAGGGGGCACACGCATCTGGAGTTCGTTTGCAGAGGCTGGAAGCCCTGGCGCGCCCATTCTCTCTCTCTCCCTCTATCTGTCTTTCTCTCTGTGCCTGTCACTCTCAAATAAATAAATAAATTAATTAATTAAAAAAACTATAGCTGCCATATGCACAAATTAAAATATAAGTAGCTAATAAGCTTATGACAATAAAGAAGTTATGGTAATTTTATTTATTTATTTACAAGCTGAGTGAGATAGACAAGAGACAGAATGGGGGCTTCAGGGCCTCCAGCTTTGGCAAATAGATTCTAAATGTTTGCACCACTTGTACATCTGGCTTTTCTTGGATATTGGGAAATCAAACTCAGGTCACTAGATTTCACTGGCAACTCTCTTGACTGCTGAGATATTTCCCCTGCCCCAGGAATTTTAGATATATAGCAACAGCTCACACATTTACTTACATTGCTCTTTTCACTATTCTTATGTGTGATTCTATCTAATACTTGGCATATGCATTTTAAAGTTAACTTGAACAGGGGATGAGAAATTTTATTAATTTCTGAAATAGGATGTGTAAAATGCTATGGAAAAAGAAGCAGTAGTCAAAAACTAGGGACAAATGCCCAGTTAAGAGAACAAAGTGCTGGAGAGATTAATTAGAGGAAAGTGGTCTAGATGGACTGTGGTGACTTACAACAGGGGGCGCAGAGCAGGAAAAGGCAGGACAGAATGTGTCAGACGCATCATCTCTGATGAACAGAGAGTAGATGGAGGTTAGGAAGAACAGATGATTCTTTGCATTTCCAGGAAAAATATTTAAAATTGTTTGCTGAATTTTACAGCGAGAAATTTATAAAACATTGAATCAGGGCTGGGAAGTGGACTCAGTAGTTAGGCTCAGTAGTTAAAGGCACTTGCTCGCAAAGCATGCCAGCCCAATTCCCTAGTACCCACATGAAGCCAGATACACAGAGTGCACATGAATACACAGTTCACCTGCAGCAACGGCAAGAGACCTTGGCTTGCTTATTCATTTTCTTTCTCGCTCTCTTCAGATAAATAAAAATTTAAAACAATGCTGGCTTCTTAGGTAAAGCATTTAATGCAGACATTTTCTAAGACCCCTTCAGAGAACCAAATTTGAGAAATAGAGGTACATCTGGGAAAAGTAAGTAGATGACTAGCTGGTTGCGAATATAACCTCAGTCAACCTCAAAGACAATTTTGGGTGAGTTTCAGAATTTGACTTCCTAAGTGATGAGCATTTATGCTTTTATTTTTATTTTATTTTTTTCTGCCAGTACCATACTCTCTTTTGTTACTATAGCTTTGTTATATAGCTTTAGATCAGGTATGGTGATACCTCCAGAGGTGTTTTTTTTTTTTTTATTGTTTTGCTGATAATATGCTTGTATATCCAAGGCCTGCTGTCATTCCATATAAATTTGGAGATCATTTTCTCTATCGCTGTGAAGAATGAGGCTGGAAATTTTATTGGCATTGCATTATTTATTTATTCTTTTTTATTGACAACTTCCATAATTATAGACAATAAAACAATAAACCATGGTGAATCCCTCCCCTCACTTTCCTCTTTGCAACTCCACTCTATTATACCTCTCCTCCCCCCATCAATTTCTTTTTTTATTTTGATGTCATCACCTTTTCTTCTTATTATGATGGTCTTATATAGGAAGTGTCAGGCACTGTGAGGTCTGTGTGTTCTTAAAGGGCCTTTTAAGGAGACAAGAAGATTGAATGTGAGAAGTTCTCAAATCATGGTTATGTTTTAAAATAAAAGGAAGTGATCATGATTCAGTAAATCCATGAAGCTTTCTTAAGCTACAAAAAAGACATTAAATGGTCCTGCTCCCCTAAAATTTCTAGAAGAGATAGACATGTTAGTTTAATTTTTTATTGTTGCCATTGAAAATGGGATAGCCTCACTGATTTCTTTCCCTGTGTATTTATCCTTTGTATAAAGGCTAAAGCTTTGTATAAAGAAAAGCTAGTGATTTTGTATGTTAATTTTGTATCTTACCACTATGCTGAAGGAATTAATCACATTTAGAAGTTTTGAGGTGGAGACTTTCAGGTCACTTATCTATAAGATCATGTTATCAGCAAATAAGGCTAACTGGATTTCTTTTTTTTCCAATTTGTATCCCTTTCATATAGATCTTCTGTCTTATTACTTGGGCTAGGGCTTCTATTACTAAGTTGAAAAGAAGTGGTGAGAGTGGGCACCCCTGTCTTGTGCCTGATGCCAATGGTAACTCTTTAATCTTTCTCCATTAAGAACTGTTTGGAATTCAGCTGATTTATATCTAGCCTTCATTTTCATGAAATTTAATTCCTCCATACCTCTTATCTCCAGAGTTTTGATCATGAAATGGTTATGTGTTTTGTCAAAGACCTTCTGTGCTTCTGTTTACATGATCATGTATGTCTTGTCGTTATGTTTATTTATGTGGTGTATTACATTGATGGATTTCTGTGTGTTGCACCACCCCTGCATCCCTGAGAATGTAGCCTTCTTGATAAACATGGATAATGTTTTTGATGTGTTGTTGAATTTGGTTTGCAAAGATTTTGTTCAGGATATTTGCATCAAAGTCATCAGGGATGTAGGCCTGTAATTTTCTTTCCTTGTTGTCTTATGTTGGTATTGGGGTGATGGTTCTTCATAAAAGAAGTTGGGGAACATTCCCTATTCTTTGATTATGTGAGTTTGGGGAAAATTGATTCAGTTCTTCAATGTAATGTAGATAGAATTTGGGTGAGAATCTATCTGTTCCTTGACTTTTCTCTATGAGGAGCTTTTTGATTACCTTTTCAATCTCCATGGGTGATACGATGAGTAATAGGTTTGTATAGGAGATTAATTTGCTCTGAGTTTAGTTTTCATAGTTGGCATGTGCCTAGGAATTCATTCATTTCTTTAAGTTGATCCAAGTTTGAGGAGTAGAAGTTTTTTAAAGTATGTCCTGATGATTCTTCCAATTTCTTTGATGTCCATGGTAACCTCTTCTTTTTCATTTCTGATTTCGTTATTTTTCTCTCTCTGCCTTTCTTTCTTTGCTTGATCAAAATGGCCAGGGGATTATCAATCTTGCCTATTTTTTCAAAGAACCAGCACTTCATATCATCAATTTTCTTAATTGTTTTCTTGGTTCCAAATTCATTAATTTCTGTTCTTATCTTGATTATTTCTTTCTGTGTAGAGCACTTTGGGTTGGAGTTTTCTTATTTTTCCAATGCCTTTAGGTGGATGGTTAGGTTATTAATTTGAGTTCTCTTTGCCTTTGTTATGAATAAAATTAGTGCTATGAATTTTCCACTTAGGACTGTCTTCAGTGTATCACATAAAATTTAGTAAGTTGTGTTCTCATTTCCATTCAGTTATAGAAACTTTGAATTTTCCTTTTGATTTCTTTTACTACTCATTCATTGTGTGTTGTTCAGTCACTAGGAGCTAGTGGAATTACTGAAGCATATGTTGTTAATTTCTAGATTTACAGCATTGTAATATGATATGATGCAGGAAATTATATCACTTTTCCTGAATTTATGGAGGCATGCTTTATGACCAAATAAGTAACCTATTTGGGAGAATGTTCCATGGGTTGCTGAGAAGAATGTGTATTTTGTAGAATTACAGTGGGATATTCTGTAGATATCTGTAAGGTCTAGTTGATCTATGATGTTGTTGAGCTTTCTTACTTCCCTGTTGATTTCCTGCTTGGATGATCTACTGTTGATGATAGTGATGTATTGAAGTATACAACTATGATGGTGTTGGTGTTTATTTCTGTTTTGTTGCCTAGTATGTTTTCTTTTTATTAGTTTTCTTTATAAAATATGGTTCAGCTGTGTTTGGTTCATACAGACTTATATGTGCATTTTTTGAATATTCTCTATGTTTTCATATTTAATATATTAATGAAAGTGAAGTTTTAAACAATGTTTTTACAGAATCATTTGGATATCCTCTCTGCATTGAAACATTGTATAGAAATTTAACTAATAAGCCTCGTTTTTTTTTTTTTTAACCTGTAATTAATACTGATTACTGTGCAGGGAAACTGTTGCTTTAATAATAAAGCAAGACAGAAATCTAAGTTGCAAATACACCCTATGTATTCATTAACCTCTACATATATGGGATTCCTAGTGAGAAAGTAAGAATAGATGTAGCAATTGTAACAGAAGTATACTCAGTCACTGGAATTTAGTGTTCCCTAAAAATCCCACTCTTCTTCCTAATTTTATATAATCTTACCACAACCAGAGTAAAACAAGTGAGTAAATGTCTTATGCTATTAAATTTTGATCTAATGGTAATACCCTATTGTTGTTACAAATTGACAAATTTGTCAAACATATTTCTATAAGATCCATAGACGTTTAGCTTTTTGCTTTACATTTTGAAATCACTAAATTTGTTTAGTTTAGTTGTAATCTGAGGCTGATTTTTTTTTCTAAATGTGGCAGCTTATTTTGAGATTTTAAGAATAAATAAATACATATATAATATACCACGGAACACATTTTATGTGTGAGCAAAGCAGGTGATGCATGTACATTGCCATGGCAACCCTGTAAGAAGACTATCCCGGTGCTTAGAACCACATCAATGAAAGGTTCATTTTAAACCAACCATTCTGTGGGAGAGGCACCCACAGAGCCTATCATCTGAATTGAAGAAATCAGAAAAATCATTTTGCCTTCTCCAGCCAAATTCCTACTTTATTACATAAAAACGAAATAATGTGCTTGTTATAAATGTTGTATTTTTAGAAAATCACAGTTATATAAATGGAATAATCTTTGGAAAATGAAGAAACCCTGAGCACTAGTAGTCTTCTGAAGCAAAAAGGAACAGATAGATCAACCTTCTTTATTCCTGTCATCTAATAGGACACAGGTACTAATGACTAGACTTAAATAAAACATTATATTCAGAACACTTAAATACTTTGAAAGCCAAGGGAAGTTGTAGCTTATGCCCTCAGGGAAGTAAATTTAGTCAGTTTAAATAGAATTTTAATTTTAAACATAAATTGACTTCTCTCTGGCAGGCCCTTGAGAAAGTGGTTAACTATACTTAAAAGTAAATAGAAAAATTACTTTTAATAGTATTTGAATTTTATATAATTAGCATGTGATTTTTTTTTTCTGGGCAACATAGCATGTGTTCCTTATTATTTAATTATGAGTATATGATTAGTCAATTACAAGTATTCATTTTAACAACTGAATGTAAGGTTTTGGGACACCTGAATTAGTTGCTTAGTAAAGAGCTAAATAAAATAATACACAAGAAACAGATTATGAATTATAATTTTAAAATATGTAATATTTGTCTCTAGTATTGCAGATTGGTGCTCTGGCTATTATCTTCTAAACCATATAGCCATATCTTGTTCATGACAATCAGGTCTAAAATGTTTAAAATTAAGGGATTTTTAATATTAAAAAAGAAATCTATGTGGCTGGAGAGATGGCTTAATGTCCCAGGTTTGATTCTCCAGTACTTCTATAAACCAGTTGTACAAGGTAATGCATGCATCTGGAGTTTGTTTGCTGTGGTTGGAGGCCCTGGTAAGCCTATTCCCACTATCTCTCTCTCTTTCTCTCTCTCTCTCTCTCTCTCTCTCTCAAATGATATATATAACTTATATAATACATATTTTATAATGCCAGAATGTACTAAATCATCTGATGAAGAGAAGTCAGTAATGTGGACACTGTGTTCTATATAAGTAAGTTCTTACCAGTCAATAAGCACTCACTGGGGGCTTGAAGAGATGGCTTATTGCTTAAGTTGTTTGCCTGCTAAGCCAAAGGACCTCAGTTCAATTCTCCAGTACCTGCATAATCCAGATGCACAACTGGTCACATGTGCCTGGAGTTCATTTGCAGTGGCTGGAGGCCCTGACGTGAACATTCTCTGTCTTTCTGCCTCTTTCTCTATCTGTCTGTCTGTCATTCTCAAATAAGTAAATAAAAATAAAACAACAAATTTAAAATATCTATTTTGTCTACCACTGAATTCATTTTGCATGATGAAATAGTCACCAGACTTGTGTTAATTACAACTAGAACAACTGTCAACTACTGAACAACTAGTCAAATGCAGAAATCATGGCAATAAAGGCAGTGAGCTCAGTAATCCTCTGGGATTCACTCTAAGCAAGGTGTCTTCATCTCTCCTACTGTTTACACTATATTTTACACTAGCATGTTTGTTTGTTTGTTTCACAAGCCTAAATTTAATGAACATAAACCCGATTATTTTATACAGTTCAAATAAAATTGAAATATAGAGAAGTAAATGGGATGTCATAGAATTGAATTAAATGACCACAAATGTTATAACTTTCCTTTATAGCATTAGAGAGATAGGAATAAATGGATTTTGGTTGATTCTCATAATTTAAATGAAGTATTTGCTTTACTGTGTTCACTCATTTCACTGGAATTCCTCAAGTTCAATCATGGGACCCAAAATGACAGGTTTCTCTTCTTTACACAACAGACTCATTCTGTGCTATCGATGAAAGCACATTCCCCATTTACAATTCCATTCACTTCATCTTGGAAACAATACACAATGCGGACATGTGTGTCTTCAAGAGGCTGATTTTCTTTCTTGCAGGTATATAAAGTGGGATTGCTGTACCATAATGGTAGATCTGCTCCCATGCTTTGGAAGAATTTCTGTGATATTTTCGATTAACACTATTAGAGAATCACTGTTCTCCAAAAACTCTACATTTTGCGTTTTTGACCATATTTAATCATTTATTAGCATTAGGTGCCTTTACAAATAGACAAACACAATTTTTAAGTCTTTTAATACCCTATAATCCAGTGGTGATTTGTATATTCACCAAGTTGTGAAAGTATCACTGCTTTCTAATTTCCAATCATTTTTAAAATTTTCACCTCATCCTTCACACACAGTAATGAACCTTGTATCAGTTCTGAATCATGTCCCATTCCAACCTCCCTTCAGACCCTAAAAAATCAGAATCTCAAATTATTTCTATGGATTTGTATCTGCTACCCTTTTCATACAAATTCTTTCATGAAATACTGAATAGTTTTCATTAAATTCTTGCACTTATGTTTTCAGAGTTTCATACACATTAAGTCCTTTTCTAATGCTTCATTCTTTTTAATGTGAAATAATATCCCATTGTGTGAGTATCCTACATGTATGCTTTATGGATGTTCATAAATTAACATTTGGCTTATTGTAAATTTGTATATATTAATAAGTGTGAAAATATTCATGCACACGTATAGAAATATGATTTTAATTATTTTCTATACATATGATTTAAATTTAATTTGTGGCTTAAAATACCTCATTATGTACACATTCATATGCACATATACCATTCCATTATACATTTACTCATTAATAACCAGGCTATCATGCTTAATGTCTTGATAAACAAGGATCTGTAACGATCTCTATTGTGTGCTGGCTTACATGTCTTCACCTATTCTCATTACCAGAAGCAGGATGTAAAGGTCCTAAGCCCACATCTTCCACTGTATATTGTCTCTTGGGAGCTTGATGACTGCCATTCTGATATGGTTTAGATGAAATTTCAATGTGGCTTGTATTGCAAATTCTTTAATGGATACAGACATTAAATTTTCATGTCTGTTTAGGACATTTGCATCTCTTGTTTATTACATTATTTGTTCTTTTGAAATTGCTGTTTGACATTTTTAAAATGTTTTTAAGAGATCAATCATTCAGATAAATGGATTTCAATAATTTTTATTATTATTTGTTAACTGCATTAATAATTTCTTTTGCTGAGAAATAGTTTTTATTCTCATGTAATCCCATCTGTCATATCTTGCTATGGTTTCCTGTGTTATTGGCATTCTTGTCAGACAATCCTTGCCTATATCTATGACTGCAACTGTTTATCTGTTTTATTAATTTTTTGTTAACAGTGCCTGTATCCCAATTTATATTATTATATTAAGACTGCATTGATTATATTACGTCAGAACCAACATTCTTGAATTAACAGAATACTAGTTCCAGCCATCTTTATGTTAATGTCCAGCTTTCTCAGTACCTTTTTTTTTTTTTTCAAGGTAAGGTCTCACTCTATCTAGCCCAGGCTTACCTGGAATTCACTATGGAGTCTCAGGGTGTCCTCGAACTCATAGCAATTCTCCTACCTCTACTTCCTGAGTGCTGGGATTAGTGTGCACCACCACACCCAGGTTTCTCCGTACCATTTTAAAGAAAGTATCTTACCTACAGAGTTTTATGAACCTTTTTCATAGAATGAAGTAGTAGCTCTGAACTTACTTCTGGGCTCTCTATTCTGTCCTGTTGATATGCACACTCCCTTTTGTGTGAGTACCATGTTTCTTGTTGCTGCTGTTGTTGCTACGGTTATTGTTCAGGATTGATTCAGTGATTTGGGCACCTATATGATCCACATGAATGTGAACTATATTTTTCTAGTTTAGGAAGAATGACTTTGAAATTGGATGTAATTGCCTTGTGTCTATAGATTGTTTTTAGCAATGCGTCTATTTCACAATGTTAATTCTGCCAATCCACAAGTCAAGGTGGCATTTTATGTTTCCATGACTCTTCTTGAATTTCTTTATTCAGTGTTTTACAGTTTTCATCAAATTACTCAGACATTCACAGAATAGAAACAATAAATGAAGTATAGCTTATTAGCTATTTTTTTTTTTTATTTTGCTTTTCGTGTTATAGTTAACTAGCCAATATGTATGCAAGGTCACATAGGTTTTCTATGCTACTTTGTAGAAATTTTATGTTTGCCTATTAAACCTAGATTTATGGACATTTTGTTAAACTAAGTAAAACTGCTTATGGTTTTATGCCAACACGCTGCTCTTTCAATTGTCCCAATCTATGGTATAATCTTTATCTAAGGAATCTTGAGATCATATGAATTTTTTTTCTTTTTGTTTAGCATTTCTTCTTCCAGTACACACATGGTTCAATGTATATTTTATATTTTCTTAGCTATATAAAGGAGGACATTTGTCTCTTGGTAGGATTATAGTATCAGTAGTAAATAGTTTGGTTTGGTGTGGATATTATGATTAATATTTTACTAAAATTATTAGCCCTAATATATGGACACTATATATTTTCCAAATCTGTGTTCTCCTCAGTGATTTTTATCAATATACCGTTTTCAATGTAGATATGTTTTATAAGGAACTTTTTGATAATGAATTTTAATATGTTTAGAATAGTTATTAAAATAAAAATGATAATTATGTCCATTATATTATTCAAAGTATAAATATCTTTCCCATGAATAGTAGAATTGGAAGTTCTCGTATATGTTTGCAATGAGATTACAGTGATAAAAATGATTAGCAACTACATATGCTAAAATCCATCCATTCAGAATCTTTTGCATAATTATATTTTGAAGAAATAAATACATATTGTGGATCTTCTTACACAAACAGTAAAACTAGTACATATATGATTAATTTTATATACCAAATTATAAATAGTAGGAATGGAAATGTCTATTAAATTTTGAAAATGTGTTTACCTCTGGAGGAAAAGAATTTGATGTTCTTTAAAGTTGGTTCAATAGTTATCACATTCATTCTATTAAGCAAGCTCTGTGCTGCTTTATGTGAATTCATTTGATTACTAACATTCACAAAGCTTCTTAATATTATAGACAATAACTCCAAAGTACATTTCAAATTTAAAATGTCTTTAAAATTAAGGAACTGACTAAAAGCACACAGACATGAATCAAAATTTAGTACAATGTTTATGCTGTTAATCTACTTTCTCTCACTTTATCAAGTGGAGGCCTGGAATTAAGGGCTGCCATTCTTAAGCTTCTATTGTTTTGTTAGTGTTTTTTTTTTTTATATCATATGAGAGCAGCAACAATAATTCATAAATAGCAGAAAAGTTTACATTTTGTTTCACAGTTTGGTGGTCTTGGTCCATAGTCAGATGCTTCTACTGCTTTTTAGTCTGCGGGGAGACAACAGATATAACTGTGGCAACATATACCCCAGGAAAGCCATTCATATCCTGACTGAGATCAAAGAGAAAAGGTTGTAACATTTTGAAGTTTGCAATGGAGGACCAAGATGAACAGTTTCTTGGATCTAAGATTTATTATTAAAGGGGAGAGAAAAAAAACAGGAGAAAGAGAGAAACAGAGAGTTCAGAAAGAGAAGACTGTATGTCCCTGGGGCAGAATAACCAAAAAGAGTGAGGATTTGGAAAGGGTTTTATGGAGAATAGAAAAACTTTTGTGAGAGGGGGCTGTTGAGGGTGAAGGTGGCCTTCTCTGCTCTTAGCTCAGCTCAGTGGTATCTTAAGTTATCTTATCAGGAGGCCGTCCCAAAGTTTCAAGGCTAGCCTGGTCAGGGGGCTAGGAAAAGAAACCAAGATGAGCATTGTGTCACAGACTCTAACACAGGATGCATTACAACCATACAGCTTGATGGAATGTTTATAGCAATGTAAGAAACCTCTCCTGCTGAGGACCTACCAGTTGTTAACAGTGATAAACTGTGGACCAAGACTTAGTGAGACATTTTCAAACCAATTATAGAAGTATCCAATCAAATGATATACTACCATTTGTAAAACTTCTGTAATATCAACATTTTTACTAACTTTTAGAAAATGAAAAGAAATGAAACAGTGACGTTTTTATGCCTTGTACATGACAAAATGCAGACTTAACATTTACATATATTTTGAGGTATTTTTATTTATAATTTTTATACATAAAATTTGCCCTCTTCCATCATAAGTATCAAAATATTGATGAGCTCAATAGTGGGCAAGTCTTGTGGAGGATAGGGAGCTGCTATGAGTTTATGAAATAATAGTGTCTTCACATTACTCTGCTCCCCAATTTTCTGTCATTTGCATTGTTTTTTTTCTTTTTGTTGTTTTGTTTTGTTTTGTTTTTGTCCCCACTTCCAAGGTGATCCTACAGCCTTGGAGATTATTACAGAGATGAGTCATTGAGCACAGAACACCTAGCTATCTTTACAATCACCATCTTGGTGAGTTTTGAGTCTTTCCAAGAGTCATTGTCATCTGACAAAAATAAAAAAAGCTTCCTGATCAAAGGTAAGTATTACACTAATCAATAGGCATAAACAAAATACAAATATTTTAGGGAAATATGATGGGTACAACATATGGAATTGGTGAAACAACAGTAATGACTTCCCCTCCTAAGAGCAGTGAACCTCCCTGCCATAGGTTTTTAAATATGCTTTACAATACTAGGCATGAATTATCTCCCAAGAACAGGCCTCAGATCCATCTGGAGAGCAGTTGGTTCTACACATAACAGTTATAGAACTATTGCACAATTGGGGATTTGTTGCCAGGCTAGTGTGTGTCAAGAGTCTACATATTAATATGCTTGTACGTTACTGTACAGCCAGCTATACTTGCTCGTCCATATTTATGATTGCCCCTTTCACAATGCCTAGAACTGGAATCAGCCTAAATGCTCATAATCCAATGACTTGTTGATGAAAATATGGCATATATACAGAATGCAGTTTTATTCAGCTGTAAAGGGAAAATGTGAATTTTACAGAAATACATGGAATTGGAAAATACTAAGATACATGAGATTACTCAAGCTCAGAAAGACAGCCACTGCTTGTACTTTCATATGAGGATTATAACTTAAAATTTTGGACTCTTATGCAAATTCATTGCATGTCAGGAAGTTGGAAAGAATACATGAGAGGATAGAGGGGTGGGCTTTAAAAGAGAAAGTAACAGTAACTATTTAAGAAGACTAGTGAAATTATGGGGATAGAAAGATTAAATTGGGGTCATAGAAGGGGAGTGGAGAAGAAGGATGGAGGGGTTAATAAAAACTAAAGAGGTTATGAAATAAATATATGGAAACCCACTTTGATAACAAGTAAAATATATTAAAGAAAAGAATTCTAATTTGAGCAGGAACATCTTATGAGATTGGATAATGAAACTATAATTTATTATAAGAAGACCCTGTATCAGGGTTAGTATACCTTCTGTTTATGACCATGCAAAGACTCTTGGTTATCCACTAGAACCATATTGTATGACACTATTCCTGAAGTCATTATGTGTTACGTTCAGGACATTGGCTGGTCAAGCTCAAATAAGCAGGATGGATCCTCCCTTCTGGTACTGTCATAGTGGGATAGTCCTCTGTAGGCTAAAGGGGAAACGATGCCATCAGTATTTATATGCAGCAATGGGTCCACACTTTGAGCTCCACCAATGTGCTGAAAGAAATCAAATAGGCTCTGCGCTGCCTGACCTCTCATGAACTTCCAGCTGCTGGTGAGTTCCTCCTTGGCTCTGTCGACTGAACCAAGGGAAGAGGCCCCTAGCTCTTACTTTCCACTTGGGCTCTTTCTTTACATGGCAGGAACTCTTTGTACTTTCTTCTTTGTCCTCATTACAATTTTCCAGGACCACCACATGGGCTCTGAAACCATATTGTGTCTTTCCTTTGTTCTCTACTTCCCTAAAGAAGTAAAATGACTTAATGATTTAAAATAATCCAATAGGATATCTAGATGGGAATATGATCAATATATACTATATTAAAGTCCTAATTTAAAAAAACTGAAAAATATTCATTGATATATTAGAGACGACCATTCTTTAAAACAATTTTAGGGAGATTAAAATATTTTGGGGATGTCTGCTTAGTTCTTCAACAAATCTATACATTATATTTTAATAAAATCTGTAACATTGAATTTATAAGCTAGAAAGCTATGAAGCTGTACACTTATTTGCCTTCTGCATGTGCGCAGGTTACCAGGAGTTCGCAAAATGTGAGCTGAACATTCACAGTGCTAACAAACTGTGGATCAAGTGTTCTAAAAGAATGCACCTAGACTGAATATTTACAAACTTCCCTTGTCATTATTCCCTAATCAACACAGTGATGTAAACACATGCAGGACATTTGCATTTGAATAACTACCAACCATTATAGGTAATTTAAAATATATATAGGACTGTGTGCAAAGCTCTTATGCAAAAACTATGCTGCTTTGAATAAGAAATCCTAGCAAGTACAGATACTGATATCTATGAGAATTCCTGAAGGCAATCCTAATGAATAACAGTGAACTACTATTCTTTATATTTTTATTCTGTAAGCATACTAATATTAAAATTATCCTAAGGAGATGTGATATAATATCTTATAGAATTTCAGACTCAATTTGATCAGTTCATTGTTGTTTTACTAACTTTCATGCTGATTATAAATAAAATGTCAATTATAAACTCTTTCCAAAAAGACCTGGACTAACTTTTTGAAGCAATAAATTTTGTAATAAATGTGAAAAACATTTTAACCTATTTTGGAAAATAAAAGCATACACTTTTTGATGTGGTGCATTCCCAAATAGCTATATTTTATTTGGTTTAATGTCTCTTATTAGTGATCATATAGGCATTTAGTTATTTTTAGTTTAATTACTTTATTTACTTATTTGAGAGAGAGAGAGATAAAGTAGGAGAGAACAAGTGTGAGAGACAGAGAGACAATGGTGGATCAGGGTTTCCAGTCACTGCAAACAAACTTCAGATGAATGGGCCACCTTGTTCATCTGACTTATGTTGGTAGTGGAAATTAAATCTGGATACTTAGGCTTCTTAGGCAGGTACCTTAACCACTAAGCCATCTCTCCAGCCCTAGTGACAATATATTTAAAACCAGCTGTGTAAAAGAATTCTTTCAGTGGTCTTTCTAAAATTTCAACATAGATTGTTTTGCTTGGTAAATAATTTTGTGTTAGAAAAAGAATAGCAAAATTATAACTATACATTATGTTAAAAGATGTTCAATGATAGTTTTAGTGATTAAGTCAAATTAGTCTATGTGCACCTAAATAAATACAAAAAAAATTCATAGTTTCAGCCCTGATCTACACAGCAACGACTAGTAGTTGAACAAGGCATATATAAGGATACTTTACTACTATGTTTTAATCTCATTGTCCAGCAAAGATTTCACATATGTTATTACAAGATCTGCAACATCAAATAGTTTTATTTTGTTTTGTCTTCTGTAAAGTTATCACATTTTATTCTGTGAGATTTTCTTGCTATTAAATTGTCAATCTTTTATGGTATCAGTTTTTTTTTTATTATCAAAGGTTTTAATTTTATAGATACAACAAGAACACACATTTGCACAATTTATACATGGCATATAAGGAAATTAACATGCATTTTAACATGGATTATTAAGAGATTGCTAAAATTATAGTAACTACATTTTCTAAACATGTCTTTATAAACACTCAATAATGATTTTGGTCATAGTAAGTTACAAAACCATGGTGAATAATAGCCAATTCAAGTATGTATGGAATTTTTAAGTGGTCAATATTATACTTTTGGGAAAATTAAGTTAATATTTTATGTTTTATATATATATATATATATATATATATATATATATATATATATATATGTTTAGGTTTTTTTAGTTCTTTCTAGATTCTAGAAATTAGGCCTCTATTAGTTGTGTAGCTGGCAAAAAATCTTTTCCCATTCTGGTGGTAATCTATTGGCTGCTTATTCTATGTTTGTCTATAAAGAAACTTCTCAGTTTCATGAGATTTCCATGGTTGAGTGATTGTTTAAGTTCCTGAGCTACTGGAATTTTGTTCAGGAAGTCTTTTTCCATTCCTATATCATGGAAAGTTACCCTTATGTTTTCTTCCTATACTAGCAGAGTTTCCTGACTTATATTAAAGTCTTTGATCCATTTGTACTTGATTTTTGTGCATGGCAAGATGAGTGGACCGAGAATCATGTTCCTGCATATGGTTATCCAGTTTATCCAGCACCATTTGTTGAAGATGCTGTCTTTGTTTCCAGCCTACATTGTTAGGGACTTTGTCAACTATCAAGTAGCTATAGTTACTTGAACCAAAGTCTAGGTCCTCAATTCTGTTCCATTGGTCTATAATCCTATTTTATGCCAGAACTATGCTGTTATTATTACTATGGCTTTGTAATATAGCTTTATATCAGGATTGGTGATTCCTCCAGAGGTGTTTTTTGTGGATATATGCTTGGATACATGAGGCCTTCTAACATTACATATGAATTTTGAGATCATTTTATTTTTGTATTTCTGTGAAGAAAATTTTTGGGATTTTTATTCATGTTGCATTAAATCTCTATATTTCCTTCAGTAGTGTTGCCATTTTCACAATGTTAATTCTCCCTATCCAAGAGCATGAGAAGTCTTTATTTTCATTGCTGTTGAAAATGGGACAATATTGCTTGTTTTTTCCTCTGTATCTTTGCCTTTTGCATATAGAAAGGCTACTGATTTTTGTGCATTTATTTTGTATCCTGCTAATTTGCTAAAGGAGTTAATCAACTTTAAAAGTTTTGAGGTGGAGGTTCTTGGGTCTTTTATGTCATCTCTCATGTTATCTGCAAAGAGGGATAAATTAGCTTCTTCCTTTCCAGTTTATATCCCTTTTATTATCTTCTTCTGTCTTATTGCTTGAGCAAGGACTCCCAGTACTATGTTGAAGAGCAGAGATGAGTGTGGACACCCCTGTCTTGTTCCTAATCTCAGTAGGAATTTCTTCAGTCTCTCCCCATTAATTACTATTCGGGCTTTAGGAGCTTTATATATAGCCTTTATGATATTTAGCTATAAACCATCCATGCCTATTCTCTCCAATGTTTTGATCATGAAGTGATGTTTTATTTTGTTAAATGCCTTTTCTGCATGTGCCCTTTGTGTGTGTGTGTGTGTGTGTGTGTGTGTGTGTAAGCTTATTTATGTAGTGCATTACATCAACAGATTTCCATATGTTGAACCACTTCTGCATCTGGGATGAAGCTTCCTTGATCCAGGTGGATAATGCTTTTGATGTGCTGTTTAATGTGGTTTGTGGGGATATTTTTCATTATCTTTGCATCTAAGTTCATCAGGGAAAAAGGCCTATAGTTTTCTTGTGGCATATCTGCCTGGTTTTTGGTATTAGTATGATACTTCTTTCATAAAGGAGTTGCAGAGCTTTCCCTGTTCTCTGATTAATTGGCACAGTTTGAGAAAAATTGGTTTCGGTTCTTACATTAAGGTTTGATAAAATTCAGCTGAGAAGCCATCTGGTCCTGGACTTTTAATTTTGGGGAGGTTTTTGATTATCTTTTCAATCTAGATGGGTATGATAGGTGTGTTATGAAGTTTAGTCTGCTCTAAGTTTAGCTTTGGAAGTTGGTAAGTACCTAGGAATTCATCCATTTCCTCCATTTTATCCGGTTTGTTCAGTAGAAGTTTTAGAAATAAGCCCCAATGCTTCACCCAATTTCATTTATGTCTTTTATGTTATCTCCTTTTTCATTTCTAATTTTGTTAATTTTAAGAATCTCTATTTTTTTTGTTGATCAAGTTGGTGAGGAGTTTATAAATCTTGTTTATTTTTTCCAAAGAACCAGCTATTTGTTTCATCGATTTTCTTAGTTTCCAATTCATTAATTTCTTCTCTGATCTTAATTATTTCTTTCCATATGAAGCTTTTTGGGTTAGATTTTTCTTATTTTTATAGTGCCTTTAGATGGATGGTTAATTTATTCGTTTGAGATCTCTCTGTCTTTGCTATGGAGGCATTTAGTGCTATGAATTTTCCCCTGAGGACCACCTTCATCATGTCCCATAAGTTTTGCTACATTGTGCTGTTATTGTTATTTGATTCTAGACTTTTTTCTTTTACTTTTTTTTTTCATTTTGTCCACTACAATTTATATTTTGAAAATGTTCTTTTCAGTTTTCAGGAGATGGTGGGGTTCCCAGTGCATCTTTTGTTGTTAATTTCTTGCAGTACAGCATTGTGATCTGATACCATGTGGGAAGGTAAATGTCAATATTCCTTAATATATGGAGGCAGACTTTATGATCCAGTATATGATCTATTTTAGAGAAAGTTTCATGGGCCTCTGTGAAGAATTTGTAACCTGTGGTTTTGGGGTAGACTATTCTGTAGATGTCCACTAGGACTATTTGATATATGTTTTTGTTGACCTCTCTTACTTCCCTGTTAACTTTCTGTTTGTTTGGATCAAATATGTTTTGCTGATCGTGGAGTATTGAAGTACCAAAATATTATGGTATTGGTGATTATTTCTGTTTTGTTGTCTCATAGGTTTTGTTTTGTGAATTGTAGTGGAACTGTGTTTGGCGCATAAAGATTGATAATTGTGAAATCTTCTTTTTGAATTGTTTCCTTGATAATTATGATGTATTCTTCATTCCCTTTTTTGATTACTTTTGGATTGTATTGTATTAGTATAGCTCTGCCTCGTTGTTATTTATTTCTGTTTGCTTGGCATATCATTTGCCACCCTGAGAAGATGTCTATCTTTATTGGTGAGTTGGGTTTCTTGAAGATAACAGATTGAGGTTCTAATTTTCTGACACACCCTGTTAGTTTATGTCTCTGGATGGGTGAATTCAGGCCATTAATATTTAGCATATTAACTGAGGTTTTATTTAATCCCTGGTGTTGGTTTATGTGGTTTGGTTTTTTCTTTGACTTTGTAGCTTTATGTGCCTTCTCTGAGTTTGGCTATTGTGATCTGCTTCTTGTGGGCACTTGAGGTTGGTTATTTGATTCTTCTTTGGGGAGAATTCCCTGAAATACTCTCTGTAGGTTTGGCTTTGTGTTCATGTAGTTGTAAAGGTGAGTTTTATTGTGGAAAGTTTTTCTTTTGCCAACTATTTTGAGGGACACTTTTGCTGGATAGAGTAATTTGGGTTGGAAGCCATAGGCTCTTAGACTTTGCAGTGTTCCATTCCAGGCCCTTCTAGCTTTCAGGGTTCCCACTGAGAAGTCTGAAGTAATTCTTAAGAGGTTACCTTTATGGGTAATATATCATTTCTCCCTAGGGGTGATAAGACTTTCTCTTTGTTATTGATGTTTATGGACTTCATGATAATATGTCCTGGAGACTTTCTCCTTTGGTCCAGTCTGTTTGGAGTTCTATTAGCCTCTTGTAACTTGATTGGCCTTTCTTTTGAGAGAGTGGAAAGGTTTAGTTCAATAATTTTGTTGAAAAATTCTCTATGCCATTGGTCTGAATTTCTTCCCCTTCTGGTATTCCCATGATACAAAATTTGAGATGATTAAGGGTATCCCACAGTTCCCTCATGTTGGTTTCACAAAAAATTTTTGAACACACTGAAACTTTTGGTCTCATGAACTGCTGCTTCTGTTTTGTTTTCCAGTTCTGCATTTCTGTCCTCCACATGGCTGATTCTATTCTTGAGAGCATCTATAGAATTTTGGGCTTATTCAATTTGGTTTGTATTTTGTACTGCTTTTTTAAGTGCATTGTTTCTATCCCTCTGTCAAGTTCCCTTTTCACCTCATTTTCTGCTTTTCTTAATGCTTCTTGGAATTCATCCTTACATTTCTTTATGTCTTTATTGAACTTAGCTAGCTGGCTATTTGAGGTATTTATATCCACTTTTTTTTGGGGGGGTGGTCTCCTTCAGATCATTTAACTGCCTTTGGAACCCTTCCTAGTTCCTAAGTGCCCTACCATATAGCCTGCAAAGGTCACTTGCTTTCAAGTGAAATAAGTCAGCAAAGTGCTAAATGTTTCAAGTCATCTCAGAAGTACATGGTAGAAGTTCTTCCATCACATAGTTGTATCTAACTAGTGTATTTCTTCTTTTGGGAATCCATGTATGCTACAGTTGCTATTAGATAAATGAAACGCTGTTTAGCCTTTGACTTGAGAGTGCACTGCATTTCTTATGAAGACTGAGGAATTTTTTTGTGTACATTCCACACACACGAGTGCACACACACACACACAAATATGTACAGACATACAGTTGACCTATTTGTAAGTCATTTAGTGATTATCTTTTATATACAAGAGACTTATAAGTGACTATGAACACACAATGGATTTGTCCAACAATACATTAGATTTCAAGTAAAGTTTTTATGATAATTGTTTAAAATTCAAAAGTACATCTTAGACTGGGTGGGTAGTCAATAATAGAACATATTCATGAATACTGAAATTTGTCTCCAAATGGAATTTTATTCCTGAGTTCACTAAAATACCTATGGTTTCTGTCTCGCTGTTAGCAGTCATTTGAGTTTACAGAAATTATGTGAAATATTTTCTTCAATAGGCTTCTCTTTTATCAGTTTCAATCCACAAGCCATATAAATAAACACACACACACACACACACACACACACACACACATATATATATATGTATATATATCATATATATATCACATATATATCATATATATATATATCATATATATATCATATATATATATGATGTGAGAGAGAGAGAGGGAGAGAGATCCACCTTAGAAAAACTAAGTGTCTGATCGCACTTCAGGAAAATTGTCTTTCAATTTTCATTTCATTCCTACTGTTAAGTTTCTTTCCTCTCCTCCTAGTACTATTTTAGTGAATAACAATACAATATTTTCATGTTTCTATCCTTAGTGTTCATCTATAGACAGTGGTTTCTCTACTGCCAATATATTTCTTCATATGCTAACAGGAGGTTGAAACTAATTCAATATGTTAAAATAACATGGAAATTGTGATGGTTGCATCTATGAGTAGCATAGATTGAAGACTTCATTTCTGCATGTACTTTTCTTTGGAATCATCATTTCCTCAGCTGCCCTAGCAATTGCTTTAGTACTTACTGAGTTATCACATTTTATCATTCACAATTCAATCCACAACTGGATTGTATTTTTCTTTCTATTGGTTATCAGTTAATAAACTAAAAAGCTTTGGATGAGCTTAATTAGATATGTTCAACTGGATCCAGACAGGTACAACTACCACCATTCTCTATTTATATTTGATATTCCAGCTCAATGAAGTAGAGTTAGAGGAGGTGATTCAAGGAAAGGAGGTAATGAGAGAAGGGCAAATAAAATTAAAGAGTTGAGCTGGGCATGGTAGTGCATGTCTTTAATCACAGCACTTGGGACACAGAGGTATGACTGTCACCATAAGTTTGAAGCCACCCAGAAATTACATATAGAATTCCAGCTCAGCCTGGACTAGTGTGAAACTCTACTCCTAAAAAACAAAATATTAATAATAATAAAAGAGTTGGCTGGAAAGATGGCTCAGAAGTTAACTTTGCTTCTCTGCAAAGTCTAATGGTTCAGTTCTCCAGCACCCACATAAAGACAGATGCATAAGTGGTGCAAAGGTCTGCAGTTCCTTTGCAGTGACTGGAGAACCTTGTCTCTGCCCATTATCATACTTTCTTGCTCTTTCTTACTCTCTCTGTCTGTGCTTGTAAATAAATAAATAAATATTTTTTAATTAAAAAGGTTATGAATAAACCATTATTTCCTTTGCCCCTTTCCCTTTCCCTCTTCCATTGAATATCATCTTCTTTCAAACTAGTCCCTCTTAGGTTTTGATGTCTTTTTACCCATTCTCAATAATCCATGGGATAGTGTTGATAGGCTCTATATTGTGTTAAATTTTGTTCAAATAAAAATGGTCACTATTAGATCATGAGTTCAATGATGCTTTATTTCCAGAAGAAAGCATTCCAAAGACATAAATAAGTCACTTAAAAGTAATCTTAGGGCTGGAGAGATGGCTTAGAGATTAAGCGCTTGCCTGTAAAGCCTAAGGACCCTGGTTCAAGGCTCAATTCCCCAGGACCCATGTTAGCCAGATGCACAAGGGGGCACATGTATCAGAAGTTTGTTTGCAGTGGCTGGAGGCCCTGGTGCCCCATTCTTTCTTTTTTTCTCTCTCTCTCTCCCTCTCTCTCTCTCTGTCTCTTTCTCTCTCTGCATCTGTTGATCTCAAATAAATAAAAATAAACAAAAAAATTAAAAAATAATTTTAATCCAGTCAACTATTATTCTTTTATTAATAAATAATTACTCTAGAATAATAAAACATTGCATAACATAGGTATTTAATCAAATCAACTATTCTGACAATCTACTGAATGCTATGCTTATTTTCCTATAGAAACATTTACTAGAAACTGAATACTTTCCATATCCATGATGTGACAGAGAAGAAATCCTAAATGTTTTACAATGTGAAAGGTACCAAATTAATTGCCAGTAAGGATGATTTATGGCTGCGTTTGTGTGGAGACATTTCCCTGGTTTTGTGAATATAAAAAAAAAATATTTAGTGAGAGAAAAACCAGCCTAATTATCAGAAATGTACACTGTCCTTGAATCCACTAAAATATCTTTTGAGAATATTGATTGTAGGAAATACCTAGTATATAGAAACTCTCTGTTAATATCCTACAGTGGGAGATACTGTTTTAAAGTAATGATATCCATTTTAAATTGGCTAAAATACTAAAGAAAGTGTTGTTTTTCTTTCACAAGTATGAAAATGACCATTTGTGATACGTTGCTTCAAGTTTACTGTGATCTAATGGTTTTAAACTGTGTTTGAGTGTGGATGCTTCATGAGGCTATACTGTATTTCATAGCTTATGAAAAAATAGACTGTAGCCACATTTAATAAATTTAGGGCTAGAGAGATGGCTTAGCCCTTAAGAAGCTTGCTTACAATGTCTGACAGCCTGGGTTTGAGTACCCAGTACCCACATACTGCTAGATGCACTGAGTAGAATGTGCAACTGGAGTTCATCTGCAGTGGAAGAGATAGAAATCCTTGTATTCCAATTTTATTTTCTTTAAGGAAAAAATTGTAATCAGCTCAAAGCACTATATTGCTGCATAAAACTCAGAAAAGGCCTTATTATTCAGCAAAAAATAAATGCATTTGCTGTTATTTACAAATAAAATTACATTTTTTATTAATTGAGTGATTGGTTTTTCTGAGGTAGGGTCTCGCTCTCACCCTTTGCTAAGGCTGACCTACAATTTACTGTGTAGTCTTGGCCTGGCTTCAAAATCACAGTGATCCTTTGACTTCTGCCTGCCATATTTTCGTATTAAGGGGTGCACCACCAGTATAGACTTTATTTTATTTTCTGACTTTGTTAAGTGAGATTTATACAACACTTGAAAGGTAGCGTAACTGATACTATATTAACTTTATAATAGATAAATAACTAAATTTTTGATATTGCTTAATATATAATGTAGCAAATGAGATCACAAGAGGTGTTTAGAACTCAGATTTCAATAGCAGCATATTAAAAGTTGGATAACAGACAGGGTAAAGTGGATGTTGAGTGGTTAATCCAGTGTGCATAACAGAGAAAAAGTGTAAAGAACATGTGACTTATTTAGACATAAGTATAAAATAATGATTTCTTCAAAATCATGATGTCTACGGACCTCAGAACCAGGGACTTATCACCTGAACTGCAGTTTTTTAAGGACTGTTCTATTTCTTTGGATAATTTTCAAATGTGTAATCACAGAGAAAGGGATCAAAAGCAATTGTTAACAATGTAAAAGCTTTCTAACTGGAGATGAAACATACAGAATACATAGGAACTAAATGAATCAGTAAATTAATCAATGTAAGGGAATAAAATAGAGATAAAAAGAAATGGTATCGGGTTTATTATGATTATGTAAGGATATATTAATTGCTATATATATGAATAAATATACGTGTGTATATTCATGCCATACAGAATGCATTAGCACACACAAACACACACATACACACACACAGCACTGTGGTACAAAACATAAATATAGGATGAAAGGACACATCCTATTAGCTATAGACTCCAGTTGTTATACTAGCTAGAAAGCTATAAACTGGGTGGAGAGAAGACTTAGTGGTTAAGGAGCTTGCCTGTGAAGCCTAAGGACTCAGGTTTGATTCCCCATAAACTACATAAGCCAGATGCAGAAGGTGCCACAAGCATCTGGAGTTCATTAGCAGTGGCTAGAGGCCCTGGTGTGCTCATTCTCTTTCTTTCTCTCTGCCTCTTTCTCTCTCTCAAATATTTTTTTTTTTAATTAAAACAGAAAGCTGCAAACTAGTCTTTTCATAGAATCTATAATTTTCAGACAAGAAAAAGGGTAGGAACAATTAAAGGATAGGAACATTTAAAGGATATTTATGTAACTTAATAATTGAATAATAATTTTGATAACAATTATATTTAAGAAGATGCTGATTACAAAAATCAAGTGATAAAGCAAAAGACATAATTTGAGATAATTTCTCTGGCTCTCTAAACCATCATCTTAGAAAGAGTACTCTAGTTGATCTTTGATATCAGCAAGTAAGAATGAGGACAATAGGAGATGGTGTAAGATACTGCATTTGAATTTCATCTGTGTTCTGGTTATAGGAAAATAGACAGTGAACTTGCAATGTGAGAGTGTATCCCAGAACAAAATTCTTTCTACATTGAAGTTAGAGATATATGGATCTTTATTCATATAACAAATAATATTATATACACAAAGAGGGAATTTTTTGTTTGGTTTTTCAAGGTAGGGTTTCACTTTAGCCCAGGCTGACCTGGAACTCACCATGTAGTCTCAGGGTGGCCTCAAATTCACAGTGATCCTCTACCTTTGCCTCCTGAGTGCTGGGATTAAAGCTGTGTGCCATCACACCCAGCTAAGAGGGAATTTTTTTTTAAAGGTACATATTCAAACACATTTATATTTTTGAATTTTGGATTTAATAATGGCATTTTAAAGCATACCATAACATTTCATCAAAAACACTTTTGACATTTACCTGAGAAAGTCCAACATGATATTAAATTATTTTAAAGCTCTGATACCTGTCAAAATATTGTAATTTCTCTTGAACTATGTGATAATTTGCAAGGGCTCAGGAAGTGTAGCTAAGTGATAAAATATTTGTCTACAGAGCCCAAGTGCAATCTTTTCCTGTTTCTTTGACTTTCTATCAGGAGAGATAAAGTAACTTTAAAAAAATTTTACTCAGACATAATTTAAATGCGATAAAATATACAGCTATAATTGATGTTTATTACAAATACATACTAATAAAAATAGAGAATAATTTTTGTTGTTCTTAAGTTTTCCTTCATCAGTTTTGAGTCAGAGTACAACAGATATATTTTCCAATAAAGATTACTTATATCATTATACATAGGTATATATGTATCACATGTGTCAATTTGTTCATCTGGCTTTACTTGGGTACCAGAGAATTGAACCTGAGTTGTTAGGCTTTACAGACAAGTGCCGTAACCAATGGACCATTTCTCTAATCCACTCTGTAGCTTCTTATTCCATTAATACAATGATGACTATCTATGATTGTTTTTCTTTTTTCATACAACTACTAGTAATATTAAAATATATTTGTATGGGGTTGGACAAGATGGCTTAGGAGTTAAGGCCTTTTCCTGCAAAGCCAAAGGAGCCCCGTTCAATTCCCCAGGACCAATGTAAGCCACATGCACAAGGGGCACATGCATCTGGAGATCATTTGCAGTGACTGGAAGCCATGGTATGCCCCCACACCCTTCTCTCTTTCTCTCAAATAAATAAACCATATATATATATATATATATATATATATATGCATATATATATTTGTGTATGTATATGTATATGTGTATGTGTATATATATATATATATATATATATATATATATGTATGTATGCTAAAGCATTCACATATTTCTCTTTTAAATATACCCAGGAATAAATTTTTTTCATGATTATTATATTTTGCACAGTCCAGAATAAATTTATTATTTATATATTTATTCTGTTTTCACTGCAGTAAAATACAAACTTTATGAAAACAGGAATCTTTTGATTTTTTTTCCTTCAGCTCTTCCCATGTGATTAGAAAAATAGCTTCTGTGTTAGATGGTTTAGAGGTTAAGGTGCTTGTCTCCTAAGCCTAAGGACCCATGTTCGATTCCACAGTACTCAGGTAAGCTAGATGCACAAGGTGGTACATATGCTTTGACTTGGTAGTAACTGGAGTCCCTGGTATACATATTTTCTTTCTCTAACTCTCTCCTTCTCTCTCTCTCTCTCTCTCTCTCTCTCTCTCTCTCTCTCTCAATCTCACTCTCTTTCTCTCTCTCTCAAATAAGTAAAGAAATAAACTTTAGAAAAAAAATCTGCTTGCTAGATGTTGAATATTCACTGGTGAATAACTGAAATGCTAGATAGTTTTTCCTATCTAAATTCTGTGTTTAAAAAAAAGACCACAAATAGGTATTGTACTGTCATATATATACTGATTAGCATATTGTCCTGATACTGTAGATTCAATTTATTGGTCGTGCATGGCTCACAAGGAGATTGACAGTGACGTTGTATATGAGACACTTCTGTAAGTTACTTGGTGAGTCAAGTAAGAGCTTCTGGTTTTCCTATCTTTTAAGAACATTATGGGCAGAGTGTAACTTACAGGCAGATCTGCTAATACCACTCATGCCTTCATTATCTTTTCTTCTTGTTGTTGTCCTCCTGTACAAATCTGCATCATTGATAAATGTCAATGCATAAACAGATTCAAACTTCAACATTTGGCAAATCCCATACTTACTATGTATAGTTATTATAAGGAACTATAATTATAATTGATACATTTCAGTCCATTTTAAACTTACAGACCCCCTTGCTCTTGCTGGCCATTTGCTTAAGTTCCTGATTCCCTGCAGTGGTACTGGAGAGGATTGAAGGGACCTTGAAACTTTATCTACTTCTGGAGAGCCGGGTTCAAAGCTATCTTGGAACCACTTTGGGAGGCCTCTCCCTGGGCCTACATTTGGAGCATTAGCAGGGTGTCTGTCCAAGGCTGTCTCTTGATGCATCCAGCTGCCAGCTATGAAAATCAGCTGCTGTGATAGAAGGGATCTAGACATGTTTGCGCTAAGAGCTTCCTGTGAAACTGAAGGATCGTGGATATTATGATTGAGGGAGGGGAGGGTAAAGTAGGGTCAAAAATTTAAAGCTTGGGAGAATCTAGCTGCCTGATGACCCTATTTGCTTGTATTTTGATGGAAAACAGCCATGGGGCCTATCATTTTAAAAAATGGCACATGATAGTAATTTTAAGGAAAAAAAAAATGTTTTGTAAACTGCTATGTTGGTAAACTGAACAACAATGATACCAAGAAAGCAAGAAGCAGTGAAGTGCATATTTACTGTGAAATCATCATTTTTAGGCTGGTTTTCAAAATGTTTCAAAAGGAATGAATTGCCTACCTGGAGTGCAATGATATTATGCAAGAGACAGTTAAGCTGGCTTGTGTGTAGTTAGCAGCAGCTTGTACTTAGCTATAATATGTCTATTTATACAAATAATTTTGTTTTGGGTAATTTTAGTGATGTAGTACATACCAAGATGTTTTTAAAATGTCTTTCCATAAATGAAATCATGAGGGCAGGCTGGAATAAATAGATATTAAAAGGAAAATGAGGCAAGGGGGAGGACTGGGAGGATTGCAATAATAACTCAGTACTATAGCAGAAAGAGCTGGCTGTGTTTAGGCAAGGGAAAACTGGGTTCACAGAGGGACTGGAGGTCCAGGAGGATGCATATAGATAAATCTCAAAATTTGCTTTACAGATGAAAATGCTAACTGTTGTTTTTGTCATATAATGGTCATATTCCCAATTAAGTAAATACTAAATACATTAAATTCCAGTTAGTTTCTGATTAAAATTTTAATAAAACAATTAAAATCAATTTTTTAGACTAAAATGATAACAAAATAAGATACCTAAAACCAATATAGCTATATTTCCTACATATGTATTATAGCATGGATTAAAATTGATAAAAAATAAATCAAAATAAATAGTAGTTAAAATATCTGAAGAAACTGAAAATACTGCAAAACATCATTTCTCCCCATACTTTTGTTGCTCTGTCCTCTGAACATAGTTTTAATGTTCATATAGCTTACTGGTGTGCCAAATTATAGCCCTCTAGCTGAAACAAATTAATAAAATTTTCACATTGGGAACACTTTGTTTTTCACAGTACTCAAAGCATAGTTTAGATGTCTAAATTTTTTTCAAATGCATCTTTAATAGAAACATTTTTTAGATTTTCTCCCTGTATATTTGTATCACATTTGACAAACCAACTCATGTAGGGAAAGTAGCAAATTAAATGGTCTAAAGTAACATAGGTTCATTTTATATTGAGACATTCCGAAAGAAAATTGATACAACTCTCCTTGCATCTCAATACAAAGAAATTAAAAGTTTCTTATTTTCCAATGGATTTATATTTCATCTCTTTTTAGTTACATAATAGTTTTTCTTCTGTTAAAATTGATTTGTAACTATAACGACTTTCTTCAACTCTTCAGATTGTTCTGGGACTGCAGTAAATTATACTCATTGTTACATCAGTCCAACATTTAAAAAAAAAAGGGTGAACAGGTGTTAGCAGATTTTTGGCAGATGTATTATTCTGGAAAGGTTGCTGAGATGCCTCAAGCTGAGCCAGAATACCCAGTCTTGTTCTATCTTGTAAAAATAAAAGAGTATGTGAAGATTTCCCCATTGTCCTGCACAAGCCGGCAAAATCCACACAGAATGGCACTATTTTCAGAATCATTCCTAATGACTCCCTCCACAGCCAGGCTGGAAACCTCAAAGTCTTTCATATTCTAGCCTCATTATTCTCATTTTCTATAATTTAGCAACTTCTCATATTATTCTTAATGGAAAAGTCATGCAATATTGAGCAGTAACTGCTGTTAATTTCCTGCTGTATATCATTTGCATTTTTGTTGCTGGTGTAGAGTAATTAACATGTTCTAATTATCATACTGATTGTCCTTTTTAGCTTATGAGAATATAGTCATCTCAACCCTCTTTGATCTTACAATAGTATATTTTATTGTTTCCAATAATAGTATCCTGAGATATGCTGACAAATTTTCGTAGAAAAAATGTGTGATTTTCAAGTAGCAGGTTTTGTAAATGGTTCAATTTTAAAAAAAGAGTAATGTAACATTTTATAGTTCCGAGCTAAACAAATGTTGTCTTATTTCTGTGGCTAAACAATGCTATCTCTTTTTTTTTTTTGACAGAAGAATTGTGGCCATATTCCACTTTTATCACATGAGAAAATGCTTTCGTGCATTTCACTCAGATTACAGCTTTCATTCCCTTGTATCTTAAAAACTTTGTTATGAATATATTGAAGAAAATAAAATAAAAATTATCTTACAAGGATTATTAGAAATTTAGATTCTTTCTGTGGAATATAGCATTTGTAATTTATTAAGATATTTGCATTGTACTTTCAATAGTTATCAACTTAAACCTTCCAAAGTAAAAGTGAAAGCCACCCCAAAACCAGAAAGGAATAATACTGTATTTTTAAAATACAAAATTACTGATAAAGCTCATTTCACATTTTCTGCCCAAATAGATCCTGAGCAAAGCTGTCTGCATTGTGAGGGGCTACTTTGTATGTTCACTTGAGAAGGGAATACTAACTCTGACAATGTCATTATTCATAATAGTTATATTATATCATAAGATTTTTTTTTGCTCTGTTAAACTTACTGGCAACAGGAAATAGAAGACATGCTCATATTTACTTGTATTTTACCATATATCCTATGATAGAAAACCAGGACAAAGATAACAAAAAATAAATCACAAAGATAAAAAATAGTTGAAAGAATCCTTAGAGAGAAATCTGTCTGACTATATTCTGTTTACAACTTCATAATTTATTTAAATTATAATATATCATAAGTTATGTTATTACTGTAGGCTTTATTTTCTTATTGTCAAGTGGAAATAACATGAGCATCGATGTTACAGTTTGTTTTAATTAATAAAGTTATTAAAATAAAACAAAGTAGTTAACATATGTTTACTGTCTCAGAGAATAAGTATGATTTGAAAAATGGCTGTGAATATACAATTGGAGAAGGAAACATGAGGGCACACAAAAAGCATTAGGTATAACCAAACTATGCTTGTTTGCTTACTGCTGCATTAGATGTATGTATTTTTTTTTTATGTTTCAGCTCAAATTGCAGATTTCCATGGGCTATTTTAATTATTAGTTGTATTCTATTTTCTTTGTATGACTACATTTTCACACACTCAAGTCCATGCTTTCTGGAAAAGGTTTTAAAAATATAATTCAATGAGCTATGTAGGCGTGACTTGCAAATGAAATACCTGAGTTAACTATCATCAGGTGAGCCAATCCATCCATTTACATACAACTGTATCATCCATGTTCCTCTGCCTACTTGTAGAGGTGAATTCAAACAAAAGCCAAAGGCTTTGAGGAAGAGTTTCAATAGTCAAGTGAAGACTGCATGATCAAAGTGGGTATGGTATTGCTCACTTGTAATCCCCTGCTACTCAGAAAACTGACAGGATAATCATGAATACAAGTCCTGCCAGGTAGATTTAAGGATATTTTCTCAGTATGTATGTGTATATTTGGTCTTGCAAGATGGTGTCTCACTCAAGCCCAGGCTTACCTTTAATTTACTATGTGGTCTCAAGGTGTCATTGAACTCATGTTGATCCTCCTGCCTCTCCCAAGTGCTGGGATTAAAAGTATGTGCCACCATATCCAGCCTTCAAAAAAAAAAAAAAATTAAAAGGTTTGAGAATATAGTACAGTGCTGTTCTTATATCCAAAATTCCCTGGATTAAATTTCCAGGGTTGAAACAAGAAAAAAAAAAAAAACAAACATAATATACAAAAAGAAAATCTGTGGGACTTCGTCAAAATATGACAAAGTTAACAAAAATGAAAAGATAAAAACTATTTGATATAAATGTAATTGAAATTTTTAGAACCAAACAATTGTTTAATGTATAATATTAAGTAAATCAGCTAAATTCTCAGACTTTCATTCAATCATTGAATAAGATAGAAAAACAGATATTTTCTCAATTTTATATGTCTTAGTAGAGATGTTCCATGTAAAATGTTTAGCTTAGGTTAATTAGAAAGTATTATTTGGTAGATAATTGTCATATTAAAATTATATCTGTGGGACTAGAGAGATGGCTTAGAAGTTAAGGTGCTTGCCAGTGAAGCTTAAGAACTCATGTTCAAATCTCCATGTCCCAGGTAGCTAGAAACAGTGACGCAAGCATGCAATGCCACACTTCACAGAAGAGGGCACACACATCTAGAGACACTGGCTTCCCAGCCTGTCTGTGTCCTGAGAATCTTTTCAGGCATGTGTTGTATAGAAATGGACTGGTGTGAGCAGGTGGATATGGCATAGAAGGAAATGAACACTTCAGGTTGAAGATAGTGCATGTTGAGTTGCAATTATTTAAGAGATAATAAGCTTTGTGATTGGTTTAGCTGCTCTGCTTTGGAAAAGAAGAATGGATGCTGGATATTAAAACTAAAGGGTGCCAGGCGTGGTGGTGCACACCTTTAATCCCAGCACTCGGGAGGCAGAGGTGGGAGGATCGCCATGAGTTTGAGGCCACCCTGAGACTACATAGTGAGTTCCAGATCAATTAGCCTAGACTAGAGTGATGACCACTAAAAAATAAAAATAAAAATAAATTTTAAAATAAGTGGACCCGAATGCTGAAGGAGTTTTCTACTCTTCAAAGTCAGATTTATTGCCATTTGGATTAAAAAAAAATGATAATCAACAAATTAACAAATACGACTATGAAGTATAGCAAATGCAGGAAAGAGAGGGTCACTAGATTTGCAATGTAGATTTATTTTTTGGAAATGGAGTTGGGCAATGTGAGGCAGGGTTGGTGAAAGTCCTTGCATGGAAGTCCAGTGGACCCATGAGGATGAACCCTGGGTTGCAGTGGAGATCCTAGGGTATTTGAATTGTCAGGACAGTGAGATGGTCACCAAGGAGAGCTGCCATCTTGGGATGATTGTTTACTAAACTGTTGAGTAGCCTAGCTGGAGAGGTGGAATTGGAACTTCACACTTTGTCACTGGTAAGAGACAGAGCTCTTTTGCAGTGTGAATATTTATTCTGTACCATCTGAGAGAGAGAGAGATAGAGAGAGAGAGAGAGAGATTGAAATTGAGATTCAAGTCCATAATTTTTAGAAAATGTTTTAAAAATATAATTCAATATATTTGGAAGTTAATAGTTAATAGATCTTGGACTATGGGGATGTTTGAACAGCATTGGGATTGATAAAAACTATGGAGACTTTTAACATCAAACTGAATGCATTGCATTTCATATCATAGCTAATCATCAGTTTATAGGGCCCAGGGGTGCCTTGTGTCAGGTGTACTCATGGTTTCTTAGTGCTGGGTCCCTACCTGGTAGCAATTTGATAATTGGAGCCTTGTTTGAGGCGGAGTATTGTAGTAAGCAAACTTATAGGTATTATAGCCATCATCCCCATGACAGGGCTTGGTACACTCCCCTACTGCTCTTGTTCACCTGATATTGGCCAGGAGGTGATGTCCATCCTCTTCTCATGCCATGGTTTCCCCTGCCATCATGGAGCTTCTCCTCAAATACATAAGCTAGAAGAGAACCTTTCCTCCCACAAGTTAAGGCACTTTCTGCCAGCAATGAGAAGGTAACTGGGACAGTCAGCAAATATTTTAAAAGATTCAAAATGTATTTCTGACTCTATTTTCAAGTATGCCTGGCAGGGTAGCACACAGCTATAATCCCATGCCTAGAGAGGCAGAGACAGGAGGATACCTAGGGGCTAGCTGGCCAGCCAATCTGGGCTTATTGTTGATGTCCAGGCCAATAAGAGAACTCACCTCAAAATGAGATCAATGGCATACCTGAGGATGACACTTGAGGTTGTCTCCTGGATTCCACATGCATGTGTATACATGTGCATATGCACATAAACCTGAAAATACACATGCACATGGGTGTGTACTCACATGTGTATGTATTCAGACATGTATGAATATTCATGTAAACATGCACACTTGCCTTAGTCAGGGTCCTCCAGAGGAACAGAACTGCTAGAATAACTTACATTAAAAAGGAAATTAATTGGATTATGTTACAGTAGTCCAGTAGCAGTTGCAGGCCTGAGAATCGAGGAAACCAGTAGCTACTCAGTACACATGGACACATGCCTCAGCGGGCCTAATCCAGCACTAAAGGCCTGGAGGCTTCCTAAGGAGCCGTTGGTTTTCAGTCCACCTGGGTCTTCAGTTCCTGCTGGTTTTAATCCACGCTGGCAGGCAGCAAGCAGCACCCATCCAAGTAAAAGGAAAGACAGGGCTCTTTTCATCCAGAGCTTCCTCACATAAAATCCCCCCTGAGAGGGGCCACCTGCTCTGGGGAAAGGGCTCACTCTGAGGAAAGGACTTTCTCCTTTAGTTAATCTTTCCTGGAAGCAACCTCAGAGACCAACCTGAAAGGGATTTCTGTGGATTACTAGAGATCATGTTGACAATACCTTAAACATCAGAGTGCGTAAAACATACTTGGTCACAAAATCAAGGAAACTATCCTTTAAGATTTGAAAATCTAAAATAGTACAGATGGAAAATAAATAAACATGTAAAAAATGTGACTGAATTATTCTGAATATATTGCAGATTAGATTTAAATAATAGGGAAATTTCAAGTCAAAACATATTTAATGAAGAAGATAATGTAGCATGTGGTGTTTATAAAACACACACATAATTATATTATATTAAAAGGGAAAGGGATCCCTATGAATACATGAGGTAAAAATGTGACAAAAATATACGAGGAAGCTTGAAAAAACTGAGATAATAATAATACATTGATGTTGAGTGTCATTTAATAATTCTGAAAACATCTGAAATGGATAATAAACTGTTCTGTTAATAAACAAGTGCTCATGGAAATCCTTAAGAAAAACGATATGCTTATTTTTATGTAAAACTAGAAAAGTGTGCACAAAAATTTCATCCATATTTAATATGTACCAGGCATATTATCATAATAAAATATTTCAAGTTTTATTCAAATTTGAACGAAATAGACTGTTTACACTTTGTTTATTTTATTGGTTTATTTTACAGAAAATGTTGTAGTATGTAGCTCAGGCTGGCCTCATTCTCACTCTTCTCTGGCCTATGTCATAGATACTGGGTGTGCAGGTGTGTACCATCATGGCTGGCTTTGCTCACTCTCCATCAAGATTTATATTTCACAACCTATAATCCTGTTTAAAAGCTGTAATTAATTCCCCTGGACTCATTGTCATTTGGTGCAATGCCGCTAATTTACTTAAATTAATCTTACTAGTTTATTTTTCCAAAGTAAAACAAAAAAATGTGATTAAAATTTAAGATACCATGGCTCCATGGACAATAAAATATGATTTATTGATTGAGATAAAATATTCACCAAAGGGGCTTCATTATATTAAACATAGTATTTACTTACTAGGAATAAAATTTTCAGATTATTTGATAATTAAAGGGATTTCTTCATGAGTGTATTAAAAAAATGGAGAGTAGTAATAAGGATATTACTTCTGAATTGTGACAATACAAGACACCTTTTAAAATGTTTTGTTTTTGATGTGTGTCTGCATAGGAGTTTGTGTGTGTGTGTGTGTGTGTGTGTGTGTGTGTGTGTGTGTGTGTAGACTACATCCTCAATTGCTCCTCTACCTTATTTTTCTGAGACAGAGTCTCTCAATCAACATAGAGCTCATCTCATTTTAAGTTATACTGGCTGACTACCAACCCAAAGCAATTCTGTTATCTCTATACCCTCCAGTGCTTGTGTTAAGGGCATGCATGACCATGCCCAGCTTTTAATGTTAGTGCTGGAGTTGGGATTCAGGCACTCTTTCTCACTGAGGCTTTCCCCAGACCCAACATGCTTAACTTTCATTAAAAAATTATATGTAAAAGAAAGAATTTACTTCTACAGCTTTTGTATACCTCAATAGTCTGTATTTCATACAACTTTATAAGGATAGGCAAAACATGAGATGAAAAATTATGAATCCATTTGTATATAATATTGACAGTTGCATGATTTTGAAACTTTTTGCATTGCACACTTTCTTAGACTGCAAAATGCAAATTTGGTGGCAGTTTCTCTGGAAGTTTAAATAAATAAGATAGTTCCAACCAGGGATCACTGCTAGATAATGTTTCATAAATACCATTTTAAATAGAAATGAGATTGCATGTGAAAAGTCATGACAGCTAATTATCAAAACTGTAAAACTATAATCGGTAAGTACTTGAAAATTCATTTCCATATTCAGTTGTCTGTCTGAGTTCTTGCTTGTGTGTGTATTTGTGCACACTGGTACATGTGCGCCTTCTGTTGTGCTTGAGCTCTGATGACATGGTATCCTTAGTGTGTGCTGTTCGCCTTCCACATTACTTCAAGACAAGGCAGCATTTGTTGTTCCAGGCTATTAATGCTAGAAAGGCTGGCCGACAAAATAAGATATATGCTTTCTGTTGCTGTGTGTTAAGATTATAGACACATATACTGCTGGTATCTGACTTCACATTTGTTCTGTGGATCTGACCTCTACTCATCAGGCTGTCAAAACAAGAGTTTTGCAACCATTGAGCAATATTCCCAGCCCCATGAGTTCTTTCTCATGAATGTTAAAGACAACCAAAATTTATGCAATATTTAAAGCAAGGAAGAAAATGTAAATGTTTTTAATGATATGAGGTCATCTATTAATATATTGGTAAAACTAGGTCAAAATATAAAAAGGAAATATTCTTATTATGGAATATTGAGTTTCCATATGAAATGGTCAATATGTCATGTAATAAGAGCTCCACACACTACAATTTTAGATATGCAAAAAAAGCTTTTGATATGCAATAAGATTAATAATTTTGACATAATTTCCAGCAAAATGGAAATGTTAATGTTTGCCCAAATAGAGTCATTAAAAATGATGTAAGAACTTAAGGAAATGTTACATTTTCAAATTTTTAATGTTATAAATTAAAATTAACAAACTAAATATTAAATATCATAATATTTGTATGACACGTATCTCATTTGATATCATTTTAAATAGTATATTATAACCTTATAGAACATAACTGTCAACAGTTACTTCATGAGGTTGTTTGTTCAGTCACCTAATTGAGACAGGATGTGGGTGCTGTCCTTCCACAAATAAAAGGGAACCTAACTAAGCACACAGTGTCTGCAACATTATTTGGCTCAAGCCCTACTGTGCTGCCTCACAGGGATCTTCAGAGACTCAAGGGTTTCACTAACCTGTGGTTTTATCTTCCATTAAAGAATTCAGAAAAGGCAGGGGATCAAACCACAAAATAACTCACTGCCTTGTTCTGCGTCCTTACTTGACATTGCACCTCATGAATGTACTACTAACAAGTGCTTTAGAACTACCCTAAAACAATCATCCATGAATCATCTATACCTTCTTTTATTCTGTTACATTTTCAGCCTGTGTTGACTTTCTGGTGATAAGAGTTCCATCCATATATTTTTCTTATATTTCTGTCAGGTAATGCTTTGAAATAAAAATCAGTAAGCAATTCAAAGGCAGTTTTTAACCCAAGATGACTAATCTGGGTAAGACTTGCACATTTTCTAAAAAGTGTCTGTTGATTCTTCATGGACAAAGTGAGTGGGTAATTTCATAGGGAACTACAAATATCTACACACTTACACAGAGACTAGGAAATGGTGTGCAATAGGAAATCTAGCTTTATTCATCCTTTCCTATAATTCCCCAAAACTAATCTTCTAGTGTTAAAATATGCCTTTTTACTTTAGGGTTGTGGAATTCGATTGTTCAGTCTCTACTAAGTCATATTGAGTCATTCATGATTTTATTAGCTTTAGGTATTAATCAATGTCAACTTTTACCAGAATTTCTGTAGTATCTTCTTGTGGGCATCATTACTTGATTTTTATTTCAAACCATCTTATTGGAAACATTTCTGAAAGCAAAAAAAAAAAAAAAAGCAAAACTGAAAAAAATATAAAATTCATAAAACAAACAAACAACAGAAAATACAATGACTTAGTCCTCTTGCTCCCCAGTGAACTGCAGGGCTTGTCACTCTTGCTAGAAAGCTGCTACAACTGACCACATTTTCAGACATTTTGCTCTGCCTGCCAAACTTTGACTGATTATCATTTCTGATCTAGTCTTCCTGACTCCCTAGCTTGTTTCTTCTCCTGCTCTCCCTCCTTTGCCTCTGCACAACTCTATACCTCCAAAACTTTTGTAGAGAGGATGACTGTATCACAAATTTCTCTCTAGGCATAACATATATTGTATAATCTAAAAAGGAAAGAGAATTTCCCAAGATATCTCAGTATTTTCCTAATAGGAATCTAAATTTTGTATATGGAGAGATATTGAGTTATTATACACATTGGAAGGATTCATAGGATTTATTATATAAAGACATTGTTAGGGTAGGGAGATTAAGAGTCTGCAGATCAAGAATACGATGAAGCAGGATTATATATTATATCTTCAAGTAACAAGTAATAAGGAAATATGGTACTAAAAATAATATCATGAAGAGCCATGAACTTGACTCAAACACTTCTTTTACAAGTATGTTCAAACCTATGTGATACACTAGAGGGCAAATGATTGAACAATTAATTATAAAGGGATAAACACTGGAAGTTACATGAAAGGACTGTTTGGTTAAGGCCAAGCCTGCCCTGACATTTATATTTACTTTACATACTTTACTCATGAAATGTTGATTCTACATGTGTTTGTTTTTGTATTTGGAAATCTCGTGAATTTACTGCAGATTTAAGATTTTCTCAGAATTCAAAGAGACAAATAAGGTATTATTTCAGGAAAATATTGTTTTTAGAAATGAGTGAAATTCTGCATGGAGTACAGGATTATCTGAAGACAGGAAATGCACACCACAGGGTTCTCAGAGAATCACTGTGTCATGTGGCTGCATATGGCATTGTACAGATACTTCTGCCTAGCACAAATGACACATGTTCAATGGAAGAAATGGATGGCCTCTTAATTATTTATGACTAGAAAATACTCAAATAAAAAATTCTGTGGCCACTCTCCACTGTGAACTCAGATATTAACACTGTAGTCACAAAATTGAGAAATAATTTCACATATGAATCCAAATTTGCATAAATAGAATTGATAGACTTTTTCCTTTTGCTTTTTATTTTGTTTATCTTTTAAAGGGGAGTCTATATATTTTGAATTACCATATATTTTCCAATTCACTTAAAAATAGTAAATGTATATCAATATATATATTGATTTACAGAAGGGTAATGGCATTAAATAGAAAAACCAGCCAAACTTTGTTTGTACAACCTAAGTAAATTGTTTAAATAATTTTTATGAAATACTCGTTTCTGTGTTTTTCTATCATGTTCCCAAGTAAAAACATTTCAGTTGATGTCTAAAATAAAATTAAATGTTCTTTGGATTGAAAAGTTTCTGGGACATCTTAAAGAAAGAGTAGAGGTAATGTAAAAATAAGGTATTGAGTACAGTGAAATGGTATAGAATTAGGTGTTCAACCCAATCTTTGTTTAATGTCCTCAGTAACAAGAATCTAGATGTAGTAATATCAAGTTAATTTAATTTACAATGAACATGAAATTGCAAAATTTTGAGAGGTTTATATCCTGAAAAACAGAGAAAAGTTTCTCATAAAAATTTAATATGAGATTAATAGAATAGCCTTTACTTATTTATAAAATAAAATTATATAAATTGTATACTGATTCTGGAGTATTTTATGTTGATGGATAAAGAAGTTACAATTACTTGATATTTTTGAAATGCATGAGATATCTTAAGATACGACTGGGGGAAATGACCAATATCTGTCCAAGCAACTCATGGTCCAACCTACTTAGCAGCAAATAACCTGTTTTGTTGCCCACACAAGTGCAATAGTGGCACACAGCCATGGTGGGGGGGGGACCAACTGCTCTTGGTGGTGGTACGGGACCCATAACTGGAGCTGGGAAACAAGTCCTAACCATATCCAAACATAAGCCCACTCTCCATTATCAAGCTACCTTCAGTCATGGGTTACAAGAGGGACTACACCTATTAAACTCTCTACAAAAAAGTAAGGATTATCTCATTTGTCTTGGTGCTAACTTACTCTCTATTGGAGAATCTGTTTCTCTTTTTCAGATAGATGCAGATCCTAAGGAGAGAGCCACCCCATCATACCTCAAAAGGGCCCCAGCGAAAACTAAGGAAAACTGGCAAAACAAGCAAGGGTGCTGTTTTCCTGATGAACAGGATACCTGCACAAAGTAGAAGGAGACCAACACAGAGAAAAATCAACTCCCACCAAATCAGAGAGCCAGAGCTTCAGAGGCCCCCAACACCTCATCACTGAATCAGACCAAAAACGAGCCAACATGGCTCAGAGAAATTTTGTGGAAGAGGGGGCGGAAAGAATGTCAGAGCCACATGTTGGGTCATGATATGCAGAGAAATTTATCATACCAATAACAGTGGGCTAACCCCACAATGAATGACCCATATACCTCAACAAAGAGGGGACAATGGGGAGGATGGATGAGCCTAACAATGGTACCAAACTGTCTGTATTTGCTGAATACAAAACTAATTAAAAAAAAAAAAGATACCTCAAAGGATGACATTTATTTCTTAGTCTGTGGAGGCATCATTTGATTAAGATATAGAATTTATGTCATTAATTTTATATACACTAGAAAATTGATCTTACTGTTAGGTACAGCCTGTGTGCTAAGGTCATCCTCTTATAAAAAAGACAAATAAGCAAGAGAAATCCAAACATAGATATTCACAGATTTATTGAAATAAAGCTCTTACAAAGATGCACATTTCAGAATAAATATTAAATGTATCTGTGGTGGTATACTACAGAGTGAGATTTTCAGAAAAGAGAAATTATACTATTCACTAGTTAATATACCTTGGACAAAACTAGACAACCAGGACCATGCAGCATATATTTAAAGGCCTAGTGTAGCTGAGGAATTGGATATCTGGAATTTAGGCAAATATCCCCATGGTACACAAGTCTTCTGTTTTGTTCCACAGGAAATTCTTATCTGAATCATCTCTCTCTCTCTCTCTTTTTTTTCTTTTTTTTAGGGTCTCACTCTAGCCCAGGCTGACCTGGAATTCACTATGGAGTCTCAGGGTGGCCTTGCACTCACAGCAATCCTCCTACCTCTGCCTCCCGAGTGCTGGGATTAAAAGTGTGCACCACCACACCCAGCTCATCTCTCTTTTAAAATAATTTTATGTATTTATTAGCAAGTAGAAAGATGAGAGAGAGAGAGACCAAGAAAGAGAGAGGGGATAAGTCAGGATGTGAATGCCAAGACCTAGTGCCAGTGTACCTGAACTCCGAACACATGTGTCACTTTGTGCATAAGGCTTTACATGGGTAATAGGCAATTAGACCCAGACCTTCAGCCTTTACAGGCAAGCACCTTGAACTGCTGAGCTATCTCTCCAGCTGCCAAAATTAGTTTCTAAAGTGTAAAAATATCAACATTTTGTTTCACAGTGTACTGCAGAAAAGTTATACATGATTTTAAAAATCCATCAATGCTAAATAAATGGACAGAAAGTGGTTTATTAATAGACTGGGTTCTGGTAAAACTCTAACAACTGAAAAACTTAAATGATGTGATAAGAGGAAAAGTGCTCAATGAGTTAATAAAACAACATGCTAACAATCTAGGCAGGAACACAATGGTGTTGCTTTATTTGATCATAAACAGAAGGTTATTTTCAGAAGGGACATAACTATAGGCCTATATCTCTAATGAATTTAGATGCAAAGATACTGAACAAAATCCTTGCGTACCAAAATCAGCAACACATCAAAAGCATTATCTACCTTGATCAAGTAGGCTTCATCCCAGGGATGCAGGGATGGTTTAACATATGGAAATCAGGCAACATAATACAACACATAAGTAAACTGAACCAACTGAACTATAAGAACCATACGATCATCATAATTGATGCAGTGAAGGTATTTGAAAAAAAGAACACCACTTCATTATCAAAACACTGGAAAAAATAGGCCTGGGGTTTTATATCTCAACACAATAAAGGCTATATATAAAGCTCCTAAAGCCCAAATGATACTTAATGGAAAAAAAAAAAAAACAACTCAAGGAGTTCCCACTGAGATCACGAACAAATCATGAGTGCCCACTCTCACCACTGTTCTTCATCATAGTACTAGAAGTAATAGCCCAAGCAATAAGACAGGAGAAAGAAATAAAAAGGATTCAAAATGGAATGAAAGAAGTCAAGTTATCCCTATTTGCAGATGACATGATCCTATATATAAGTGACCCAAAAGTCTTCATCTCAAAGCTTCTAAAGGTGACAAATTCCTTCTCCAAAGAGGTAGGATACAAAATCAATGCACAAAACTCAGTAGCATTTCTATATGCAAAGGACAAATATACAGAGAAAGAAATCAGTGAGGTGTCCCATTTTTAATAGCAACAGCATCAAAAATAAATATCTTGGAATAACACTGACCAAGGATGTGGAATACCTGTATGATGAAAATATTCAAGAAAGAAATAAAGGACAACTGGGAATATGAAAAGTCCTCCCATGTTCCTGGATAGGTAGAATTAATATTGTGAAAATGGCAATTCTACCAAAAGCAATATGCAGATTTAATGCAATACCACTGACATTCTTCACAGAGATTGGAAAAATGATCAAAAAATTCATATGGAATGGCAGAAAGCCTCAGATATTCAAATACAGCCCAAGACCCCCCCCCAAAAAAAAAAAACCCTGTGGTGGTATCACTGCACCTGATATAAAGCTATATTACAAATCCATGGTAAAAATAAACAACAACAATAACAAAAAACACATGGTACTAGAATGAAAACAGAAGCATAGACCAATAGAACAGAATTAAAGACCCAGAACTTAGGTCAAGTAACTACACCTTCTTGATATTTAACAAAGGTATCAACTATTGGGAGCTATGAACCAAACCTTGGCCATGTTGACAGAAACCGCCATATAGCAAGTTAAGTTTCTATTTCCTCATCTAATGATCCATTACCAGAGATGAAGGAGCCATTATGCATGGGTGATAGCCTCTCCTGGTGCTGCCAGTAATTGATGAAGAAACAAAGAAATTGCATTTACCCAGAAACCCTGTGATCTCTGGCCTGATTATGACTCCTTCCCCCTACAACCCTATAAAAACCTATGTGTAAAAATAAACTTCGAGACCTTGACAAATACCTAGCTTGGTCTCCTTGTGTCTGTTTGCCTCCCCCTGTTCAGGTTAGCTTCTCCTTGAGTCCTTGTTCAACTCCCCGCTGGCCTGGGCAATCAACAATGTAGACTGGAGAAAAGACAACATCTTAACAAATGGTATTGAACAAATTGGATAACCATATGTAGGAAAATGAACTTAGGCCCACTCATTTCACCATACACAAATATTTAGTCCAAATGGATTAAAGACCACAATATAAGTCCTGAAACACTGCAACTACTGGTAGAAAAAAATAGATGGCACTCTCAATGCTATAGGATTGGGGAAAGATTTCCTGAACAACAGCCCAGTAGCCCAGGAAACTAAACAAGCACTCAACCAATGGGATCTCATGAAGCTAAGAAGCTTTCGCACAGACAAACATGCCATAAGCAGAGCCAATATATTTCCCACTTAATGGTAGAAAATCTTTGCCAGCTATACCACTGACAGAAGCCTACTATCTAGAATCTACAAAAACTTAAAAAAAGAAACAATAAAAAATCAAACAACCCACTCCAAAAGTGGTGCAGAGAACTAAATAGGGAGTTCTCAGAGGAAGAATTACAAATGGCTAACACACACATAAGAAAATGTTCACCATCCCTAACCATTAGGGAAATGCAAATTAAAGTAATTATGGGATTCCCCCTTACCCCAGTAGGTATAGCTAACATTTAAAAAAAAAAAATCAAATAGAAACAAAAGTTGGTGAGGATGTGGAGAAATAGAAACACTCATTCACTACTGGTGGGAATGTAAGATGGTACAACCATATGGAAACCAGTATGAAGACTCCTGAAAAGGATAAATATAGAATTACCAACAGAGCCTGTTATTTCCTTACTGGGGCATTTACCCTAAAATGTCCACATCTCAGTTCATAGATATTTGGTCAGCCATGTTTGTATCTGCTCAATTCGTAATAGCTAAAAACTGGAATCAACCCAGATGTCCACCATTGGATGAATGGATAATCAAGATGTGTTATATCTACATGATAGAATTCTACTCAGAAGTAAGGAAAAATGGCACAATGAAATTTGTAGAAAAATGGTTGAACTTGGAACAGATCATTTTAAGTGAATTCACACAATCACAGAAAGATAACCATCATGTGGTTTCACTCATATATGATTCCTAACCTGGATCAGCCTGATTTTCTGGTATAACTGAATAGCATCTCAAGGCTTGAACAATAGGGAGGGTAGGGCTTGGAGGAGGGAGAAAGGGGAGGGGAAGGAGACACAAAACTGAACCCAAAGTGAACTGGTACCATAGAATCCTATATACTGGAGGTTAGGCTAAACAGTGGAACCCTGAAAAGAATCTCAGGAGGAACATCTGAAACAAAGGGCTCTGGAGAGGATGAGATGAAACCTAACCTTAAATTTCACCTGTTTCTAATTCTTCTCTGACTTTTTTTTTTTAATTTTTATTTATTTATTTGAGAGTGACAGACACAGAGAGAAGGACAGATAGAGGGAGAGAGAAAGAATGTGCGCGCCATGGCTTCCAGCCTCTGCAAACGAACTCCAGACGCATGCGCCCCCTTGTGCATCTGGCTAACGTGGGACCTGGGGAACCGAGCCTCGAACCGGGGTCCTTAGGCTTCACAGGCAAGCGTTTTAACCGCTAAGCCATCTCTCTAGCCCTCTTCTCTGACTTTTTCTTTTCCCTTGGGGCTGGTGTATAATTATTTTTACCAGGATGTGGTTCAGATCCACAATGAGCTGTTGATCAGAGAGACCTACTAGATCTTCCAAAACAAACAAGACAGACTTCTATCAAAGCACTTGATTACCCACCAGAGGTTAATGTTAAGACCCTACTGCTGAAGACATCATAAACTGTCAGCAGGAACTATAGAGTTGGAGATTCCTGGTTGGAATCTGGAAGAGTGCCAGTCCCCAGACAATTAGCCCATCTAGAGCTGGAAGGTGATAGATGAGCTACCGGGAGAAAGTGGCCAACATTTGCCCAAGGAACTAAAAGTCTAAGTGACTCTTGATGTGATGCTCAAAGTTCAATAGTGACACACAGCCATGGTGGGTAACCAACTACTTTTGGATTGGCTAACAGATCTGTTCTGTTCAAAGGAAACCATATCTGGAACTGTACCCCCAATGAGGAAGTCCTCTTCAGAAAACGAGAAGGGAGGAGAGAATGGATGGCACCAACACGTGTTGTTTACAAATTAAATATGTCCATATATAATAATCTTTTTTTTTTCTTCTCAAAACAGTTTATTCAGGAACCTTAACCGCATGCAAAGAAAGAAAAAAATGAACCTAATAATCTTTTTTTAAAGGGACATAGCATATAGGAATTTTGAAGACTTCTCCAGCCCATTTATATTTTGCTTTAGAGTTGTGTTATTTTTTGAAATAAAATGTTTACAAGTTGTGGAAAATGTAAATATTCATGAAATAACACAGATTTTATTGTTCTGAATTGAACTTAGATTCAGCAGAAGAAGCCCAGCTACCTAGTTAGCAGATAAAGAAATCACACAAAGTCAGGCATGATGAGGCTTTGGGAGGTGGAAGCAAAGGCATCAGGAGGTCATAGTCACCTTTGAGGTTGAGGAATGGCTGGACACTCTATCTCAAACTAAAATTAAAAAAAAAAAAAATAAAAAAAAAAATAAAGTCCTGGCGAGATGGCTTAGCAGTTAAGGTGCATATCTGTGAAGCCTAACGACCCAAGTTCTGTTCTCCAGGTCGCATGTAAACCAGATGAACAATGGTGGCACATGCATCTGGAGTTTGTTTGCAGTGCTTAGAGGTCCTTACATGCCCATTCTCTGTTTCTGTCTCTCTCTCTGTCTCCCCTCTCTCTGTCTCTAATAAATAAATAAAAATAAAATCTTAAAAAATAAATAACAATGAACAAAAAATTTAAACACAAGAAAGAAAAGAAAAAAAAAATAGTGTATTCCAAAACCTATTTATCTATTTATATATTTATTGGAGGGTAGGTCTCACACTACCCCAGGGTGAGTCAGAATTCACTATGCAATCTTAGTCTGGTCCCAAACTCAATGACCCTCATGCCTTTGCCTCACAAATGCTGGGATTAAAGGCATGTGCCACAAACCAGGGTATTAGTTTATTTTCAAAGTTATACGTATCTTAGAAAATGTTGTGACTTATAAATCCCAACTAGTTTATCTTGTATTTTACAGTCTACCATTACTTAAATTGAAAACCTTTTGGGTTTTTGGGTTTAGTTGTTGCAATTTAAAGCCCTAATGGATAATGGGAACACTTTGTTCCATAATATGGTTTATGCAAGTTCTCCAGCAATGATGTGGCAGTGTGACTTTAGACATCCTTTATTTTCTGGCTCTACTCATTATGAGGATAATATGGATATTAGAGCACCATGCCTCAAAATGTCTGTGAGAGGGATTGTCTGTCTAAGTGGCTTTTGGGGCTTATGCATGTGATTTAAGAGTATCCATGATGCAACTTGTTTAAATAGATCTTCAAAACGCACGTGGTTATTTGTTTGTTGTTGTTTTTTTTTGTTTTTTTTTTTTTTAATGCTTGAACAAGCTTGTATTATAACATCATTGAGAGTATCAGCTCTCCAGGCTAAAGTAATTCATTCATTATTCTAGTCCTGCTTTTGTCCTTTGTAATTTGTGGTAATTATGCTTTTACAATATAAAAATATATAAAAATAAAAATTTTAAAAGAAAAGGAAAGAAAGGGCTGGGGATATATATCAATGGTCAAGTACATGCCCAAATGATGTGTAAGGCCTTAGATTCAAATCCTACCCAGTGTGAGTGAAGGATGTAGAAAATCAGGTCCTGGAATTGGGAAGATAGCTCAGTGCTTGCTTGCAAAGCCTAACCACCCAGTTTCAATTCCCCAGCACCCATGTAAAGCCAGATACACAAAGTAGCACATGCATTAGGGGTTTGTTTTCACTGGCTAGAGGCCCTTGCATGCCCATTCCCTCTTTGTCTCTTTCTCTGCTTGCAAATAAAGATATTAAAAAAAAAATAATCCGGTCTCTACATTATTTCAAACTTTCTAGAACTAGTCATATCAAAGCATGCCCTTTTCACATAACATGTAGACTTCTTTTTTGGCCAGGCATGGTGTTGTATGCCTTTAATCCTAGCACTCAGGAGGCAGATGTAGGAAGATTGCTATGAGTTACAGGCCAGCCTGAGACTACACCGCCAGCTCCAGTTCAGAAAAAATGAAAAATAAAAACTTCTAGGAAATTTCTTCCTAAGAAATCATTTAAAAGGACAAGGCCACACTAGCAGCACAGTCCACTTTAAGTTCACCTTTCCTCTTCTAGTTGATTGAGAAGTTCCCCTTTCTCACTGTCAGCAGCTTCCACCATTGTTCAAAGCTAGCCCGTCTTGGCCTCCAGTTTCAGTACCTGCTGAAGAAACAAGGATGTCAGTGAGTGGGTTGTTTCTGACCCAGAAATAGTTCCACAGGTATTTCCCAACAGATGGATGTGTCACCATGGTGGATGGGCATCCTTCTATTTTTTTTTTACATTGATTGATTTTTCTTTTATTAATTAGTTTTGTACCCAGTGAATACAGTGAAGTTGGTACCATGGTTAGCCTCCTCCCTGTCCTCTCCCCTCCACTTTAGCCTCTCCTTGTTGAGGTATATGGGTCATGCATTGTGGGCTTAGCCCTCAGTTATGGGTAGAAGGAAATGTCTTTGTATCCTGACCCAACTTGTGGCTCTAACATTCTTTCAGCCCCTTCTTCTACAAATTTCCCTGGGCCACATTGGGTTCATTTTAGGTCTGCTTCAGTGATGAGGTCTTGGTAGCCTCTTCTCTGGATATCTGATTTGGTAGGAGTTGATTGTTATCCATATCAATCCTCCTTTACCCTTGTGCTTGTACCAGGTTCACGAAGAAAAGAGAATTCTTGCTTTTTTTTTTTTTTTGCCAATTATTCTTAGTTTCAGCTGGGGCCATTTTGAGGTATGATGGGGTGGTTCTTTTCTTTGGATCTGTGTCTAGTCTTCCTTCCCTGGGGAGGTGCAGTGTGGTTAGAAGGTCTCCATCTTGACTGAACTCTTTTTATTTTTATTTTTGTGAAAGATAATCCTTGAGATATTTTTGCCTTGCATGGTCCATGCTATTCTAGTATATGACTTGATTAAGCTATGTGATCAGCACTTTCAGAAAACTTTATAAGTAGGTACATTGTTTGTCCCTGCTACAGAGCATCTTATGGATTTATTAAAATATTGCTTAAAGGAACACATTTTCAAAGCTAATCCTCAATGTGTTGATATTTTTAGATGGGACTATTAGTAGTAGTTAAGGAAAGTTGTCTCCTGTCTCTCTCTGCCCTTCCGTATAACAGAGAGGACATGGTGGGAGGACAGCTACCTGTAACCCAAGGAGAGAGTTTTCCTCAGAAACTCACTTTACCGGTGCCTTGTACTTGAGCTTTCAGTTTCAGCAGTGCTGCAAATGTGTGGTTAAACCACCTACTGTATGATATTTTCTTTTAGCAGCATGACATGACTATACCTTGCTGCTATAATTACCACAAATTATATACTAGTCCCATTTCAGTTTACTTTAAAAAGCAGCCAAGCATATTGGATTTAAATGTAGATACCAAAAAATTGCTGAAGATTTGCAATTATGCAGAATGAACCTGGCATTTAGATATATTTTGATTAGTGTTTTCTTTAATGATTTCCTGTTAGCCCTACTTCAAGAAAAAGAGAGGTTGGGTGGGGGAAGAATGGGGCACTAGGACTTCTAGCCACTGGAAAGAAATTCCAGATACATGTGCTAAATTGTGCATCTTGCTTACGTGGGTTCCGTGGAATTGAACCTGGGTCCTTTGGCTTTTCATCCAAGTGCCATAACAGCTAATCCATCACTCCAGCCCTTGAATTAATTATATATATATATATATATATATATATATATATATATATATATATATATATATATAATTTTATAATTTATTTATTTGACAGAGAGGGAGAATGTGCACTCTAGGGCCTCCAGCCACAGCAAACGAGCTCCAGATGCCCAACCCCTTGTTCATCTGGCTTACATTCGTCCTAGGGAATCAAACCTGGATCCTTTGGCTTTATAGGCAAGTGTCTTAACTGCTAAGCCATCTCCCCAGTCCTGATAGATTTTACTAATAACTTCAAATTCCTTTTTTGTTAATTTGATTTAGTATGATTGGAAATTTCCTGTTGCACCTCTCTCCTATCAATCACCTGTCAGAGGTAGATTTTATCTACTTTTTGTTTCTGAAACTGGACTTGTCTCTTTCTGTCTTAACTGCTAGCAACTTGTGGATGAGACAGCCTGGCAGAGGTATGATAACTCTTATTCTGTGCCCTCCCTCTCATGTCCTGAATAGTGTTTCCAGAGCACTGTTCCTTCCCAACATAGAGTGCATGAAGGGGCTTTGTCCAGGACCTGACTAGGAACTCCATGAGGACCCTCTCATCCCATGAGCAATCCAAATTTACCTCAATTTTGCCAGTTCCAATCACAGCTGAGGTTCAGGAAAAAAAAAAAAAATCCTTACAAATGTAACAAGCAAGCAACTTTGTTGGTCAAATGTTTGTTTTACAAGTCATTAGTTATAAGACATTAAACATCTTACTTTAATTTTAAATGTTTACAAATGTGTCTGAGATTATGACTGGTTTAATTATTTTTAAAACAAATGAAAATTCTTCAGCCAACAGAAAATTTTATGACTGACCACATTTTTCTTTCTCAAATTCCAGTACACAGAAAGTGAATTAATTATCTATCATCTGAAACCTGATATGTTTTCCGTTATTTATTGTAGCTCATACTAGAACATTAAACTAAAGAATTATTTTATTTATTAATTTGCAATGACACAGTAAGAGACAGAGAGAAAGAAAGAGAAAGTGGGGAGCGTGGGGGGCGTGCCAGGACCTGTAGCCACTGCATGTGACACTTGGTGCATCTGGTTTGATGTGGATATTGACAAATAGAACCTCAGCCTTAGGCTATACAGGCAAGGGCGTTAACTACTGAGCCATCTCTCTAAGCCCATGAAATGATTATTGATTTATGATTGCAACTGAGATTACATTATCAAATGTGTCTGCATACATTTAATGTCTAATCAATACACTGAAGCCAATAAATTAAAATAAACATGTGCCTTTCACTTCTTATTATGAATGTGAAAATTAATACATATATCCCTTGCCCTCTCTCTCTCTACATATGTATAATATACCATTTCCAAACTTAAAAATATTACAAATATTCAAAGGCATAAGTGTTAAGTAAACATATATTTTTTAGACTAAGGAAAATGTTTTCTGATAATGCTCATGACTTTCTAAGATTAATGGTGTTTCTAAGAAAACTTGATATTAAGTATAAACAATAGTTTACATGTTTTGTTCTTTGGGTCTTCTATTTACTCTTCTAAATTACTTCTTTTCTCTATATTTCATGCATTTCCTTGAAATAAATCCAGGTGAAGAGAAATTATATAGATAGATAGATCAATAGATATAGATATAGATGTAGATGTAGATATAGATATAGATACAGACATAGACATGGATATAGACATAGACATAGACATATACATAGATAGATATAGATGATATAGATATAGATATAGATATAGATATAGATATAGATATAGATATAGATGATATAGATATAGATGATATAGATATAGATATAGATGATATAGATAGATATAGATATAGATATAGATGATATAGATAGATATAGATATAGATATAGATATAGATATAGATATAGATATAGATATAGATATAGATATAGATATAGATATAGATATAGATATAGATATAGATATAGATATAGATATAGATATAGATATAGATACAGATATAGATATATGCTTTTCTCTATCTACCTAGAATATTTTCAGTTACTTCTTGGACAAACCAATTATTGTCTAATCTCCAAAGACTCAATCACTTTTTTTCAAATGTTTCATCTATAGATTATATATTTGAGGGCTATTTGAAAGATTAACCTAAGAAAACCCCAAGTGTCTTCCTCCATCTGTTAAGATAACAAACTGATAATAACAAATTAAAAAAAATTATTTTTGTTCATTTTTATTTATTTACTTGAGAGTGACAGAGAGAGAAAGAGGGAGAGGGAGAGACAGAGAGAGAGAGAGAGAGAGAGAATGGGCACGCCAGGGCTTCTGGCCACTGCAAATGAACTCCAGACACGTGTGCCCCCTTGTGCATCTGGCTAATGTGGGTCCTGGGGAATCAAGCCTCAAACCGGGGTCCTTAGACTTCACAGGCAAGCGCTTAACCGCTAAGCCATCTCTCCAGCCCAATAAGAAATTTTTATTCCCATGAAATGTCTGTTTCTTTGTTTTGTGCCTCAAATCCTCATATACCTATTCATGGCTTATCTATAACTGTATAGTCTTTCCTCTTGTAAATATTTATAGTAATCATTTCATTATTTTCTGTGGTTTTCAATTATCATCAGTTACTTTATTTTATTTTCATTGCTTTGTAACGAATTTCTACAAGATTAGATTCTAGAAATATGAAAATTTTCTTTCAGTCTCATGGTCATAGGAATCGTCACTGCTATGCTAGATATTCCACACAGGGTCCTCGAAGGTGAGGATGGGATGCTGACGAGACTGGAGAAGTTTTCAGCTCTGAATTGTTTTGCAATTCCATCCAGCTTGTTGACAGTGCATTTAATCACACCTTAGGACTAGCGTTTTCTGCTTAACTGTACCTCGTCCTGTCCTGCTTTCTATGTCATGATGTAACTTCCCTCAAAACAATAAGCTGAGGTGAATGCTCCCTTCCCATGAACATTTTTTTTAAATTGCAGCAAAAAAGAAAGTATATCTTCTACTGCATTTTCTGTCCACATCCTTTGTTGTAAATTAATTAATATGGTACATACTTGTATGTATATACATACATATGTGTGTGTGTGTGTGTGTGTGTGTGTGTGGTAAAGGACTTTTCCTATAGCATCCCTTTACCAAATTTTAGTTGTCATAATATCAAATTAAAATCACAATTATTGCATGAATTTCTCAAAGAATTCACTATTTGTATCATGACATCTTATGTTTATAATTACATTAAAGTTCACCAGGTACCAATTTTATATCATTATGGACACAATATCATCTTACTCCATATCATCAAACAGACATGGATTTTATACTTAATATTAAAAATTGAAATAACAAAGCCAACACATTTTTGTTCAAATAATAGATAGATAGGTAGGTAGGTAGGTAGGTAGATCGATGTATAATGTACATTTTGTTTTCCTATATTTATTATATCATAGAGATAAAATCTATAAATGAAAAAAGTTAAGTTATTGGAATGAGTAATTGGCACCACAGAAATTTAGAAAACTGATATACTTATTTTATTTCCTGACTATCCTACAATTATGTATAAAGGAAGCATCTGAGAAACTGAAACATATTATGCAGTGGCCATTTCATTTATCTAAATCCAATTTTCTTCAAATAATTTTTATTTTACATTGTAATCGCCAGATGCGATGGTGCACACCTTTAATCCTAGCACCCAGGAGGCAGAGGTAGGAGGATTCCCATGATGCAAGACCAGCCTGAGATTACATAGTGAATTCTAGGTCAGCCTGGGATAGAATAAGACCCTATCATGAAAACAAAAAGAATAGTATAACAAAATGGTGATGATTTTATCATAGCCAAGAACACATGAGTACTTCTATTCCCAATGTTTTATATGTTTCTTTTGCACCAATATACTGCACCCCTATAAGATAAAATTACACATTTTAACATATACAATGAAGGATATTTAATTATTATTTTTAAATAATGTAGAAGCAAGTAGATTCTTTGAAAAGCATTGCAGAAAAGGTTAGTATTTATGGTATATCATTAAGAGTAGAGTCAGACATATATGTAGAAATTTTTAAGGTATTTTGCTTACTGACATATAACATGATGGGAATATTTCATAATGTATCACTCTAATTTATCACTCATCCAATATTTTTATAGCTGATGAACTTGGCCAGTATCCAAACAAAGGTCAACAACAGACACTTTGTAACCTGCAACATTGAGGAGTCAATTCTCTCTATATCCTGTAAAACTATAATATTAATATATAAGCAAGTCAGCCCATGAATAAGACATGGAGAATTTTGAAATAATTATCAGTGAAATAGCTTTCATCACTCTTCTTCATAAATGGCAACAACAAAATGATAATAAAAAGGGCAGACCCAGTCAAATCTGGAAGGAGAAATACCAAGGTTGGGCACTAATGCCAGCCTTGCTAAAAACATAAAACCTAAAAAGGAGCAGTTATGGCATATTGTAACCTTTTCTAAAGATATAACCCCAGGCTTTCAAACAACTTTGACTTTCATAGAAAATTTATCCCAATGGTCACCTGAATGTTTCAACCAAATAAATTAATTCTCTTTATCATTCAGGGGTCAATATTTTTAAGTCACATTTTATGTCACTTTGAATCTAATTTGTATAGCTGTTTCATGTGGAATGGTGCTAGTTATTAGAACTATTTAGCATTTCAAAAATACATCATTTAATGCAATGATAAAATGCTTGAAAATTAAAGAAAATGAAATATTGCTTCAACATTACACTTTCTTGGCTGCAAACCGCTAAGACCTAAGACGGGTATGTCTTCAATAGAGTACACAGTATCAGAATAAGACCTTTGCCTGGACACCAGCTAGTAGATTCAATTTGCAAATATAAGAACATATGTGGATTTTTTCTTCTTTTTTTTGTGGAAGAGTTCACTATGTAATCTTCAGCTGGCATCGAACTCATGGCAGTCCTCCTACCTCTGCCTCTAGAGTTGTTGGGATTAAAGTTGTGCACCACCACACCTGGAACATGTGTATTTGCATTACATCTGTAAACAGTGATTTTGGAATGCCTCTAGCCAGTCTTCGCTACATACACACATACATATATACATACATACATACACACATACATTCCTATATATGTGTGTGTGTGCATGAGTGGAGCGAGAGGGGGAGCAAGGAGAGAGAAGAGAGTGAGAAAAGACAGAGATTCCAATTATTTTTAGTAAACAGTACTTAAAATAAACAATCATTAAGTTGCTCCTTCCTGGAGAAGTTATATTAAATTTTATAATTGTGATAGATGTTACATGATGCTAGTTAATCTCCTTGAAATGTAACACTAATTTTAATGTCAATACTGTACCATTTGTAGTGTATTATAGGCAAGACCATTTAGGAAAAAAAATACATGGTGTGGGCTGTCATTGGAGAGATTATTTCTGTGTCTAGTATTGTTTATATATCAGAATTTGTTCTTTCAAGACAGATGTGATACTATTTGTAATTTAGATATTTTTCAGCTCCTTTTATTCCTTTTAGACATATTTCTTTCAATTAACTTTCTATTAAGAAGTTCTGTAGGACAATCTTGCAATTTCACATTTTTCTTAGAAAAGCATATGTTCCTGTTTAGTTTGCAACTTGGTATAGAACAGTAAAGTTATTATTTTAACATGGAGCATATTTTACATCTCTGGCTATATGTTCTTCCAATTTCATACTTTAGTATATTTTTCCGTAAGATAATTTTCCAAGAGATTTTATAAACCAGGTTTATTAAGATAATTCCACTTGTCTATTAATAATTTCTGCAGTTGTTCATTTAGCTTATTAACATTATTATATCATTACCTTATTATTTCATTTCTGTTCACCTCAATATTTCTAGCTATGCATTTTTATGTTTTTACTCTTTGATAATTTAATTAGTTTGCTCTTTCAAAAGACAGTGAAATTTTATGTGATGCACTCTCTTCCAGTAGAACTTTTACTTCGATACATTTTTGTATGTAGGTTACTAAAGGTTACAGTATTAGTAGTTTAAACATCTAGACTTTTAGTTATTTTTTTATAGATGCATAGGCTGAGAGGAAGAAAGAAGGCATTGGTTGTTCTGGGACTAAGCTTTTATTCTCTTTGAACTTGTGGCAGGTTAAAGAAAGCATGGTTTTCTTTACATTCAGAGAGAGGAGAGAAAGGGAAATGAGGGAGGAGAGAGTCCTTCGAACTATTGAGGCTAATTCAGAGACTTAAGAATAATGCATTCTGGTATTTTCAAATACTATTTGTTTTAGTTGATTCTTAGACTCTCCTTCTATGTCCAGTGTCTCCCCAGTTCTTCTCTCTTTCACTTATCTTTCCCTTTGTGTTGACATGTCACAGGTGTCATTTTGCCCTTCCCCTATCATTCTGCTAGCTCATATCCTTATGAATACTTTTGACTATCATTCTACCTTTATAGGTTTTACCCATAGTTCTGAGGTTGGATCACTTCACTATATGATTCTCGGCAGGCTCATCCCTTTTCCTGTAAATGTCATAATTTCATTTTTTTCTGTAATGCTGAATATAATTCCATTGTGTATATGTGTCATATTTGCATTATGTAGTCATTTTTGAATGGGCATTGGGCTGTTGTAAATACAGCAGCAGTAAGTATGGATGTGCAAGTAGTAGAGTGTGGAACATAAGGGCATATGCCCAGGCTTTGTAGAGCTGGGATGTGTGGGAGGCTGGCTTGTGATTTTTTTTTAAATTTTTTTTTTTAATTTATTTATTTGAGAGTGACAGACACAGAGAGAAAGGCAGATAGAGGGAGAGAGAGAGAATGGGCGCGCCAGGGCTTCCAGCCTCTGCAAACGAACTCCAGACGCGTGTGCCCCCTTGTGCATCTGGCTAACGTGGGACCTGGGGAACCGAGCCTCGAACCGGGGTCCTTAGGCTTCACAGGCAAGCGCTTAACTGCTAAGCCATCTCTCCAGCCCTGGCTTGTGATTTCTGAGATACCTTCATACAAATTTCCATGATGGCTGTACTGTGTTGCAGTCCCACCAACAAAAAGTAGAGTTCCTCTTCCCCTCTATTCTTATCAGCATTCATTGTCATTTTTCTTGGTTCCAGTTCTTCTGCCTGTGGTAAAACTGGACTTAATTCACATTTTCCTGATGGCTAGGGATGTTGAACATATTTTAAGCACTTATTGACCCTTTCTATTTCTTTCTCTCTCTCTCTCTTTTATTTTTTTTGTATGTTCACAAGGACAGAGAACATTGATGACATTATGCTAACAACATAGCTGTGTTTAGGAAGGCAGAACACATGACTTCAGGGCATGACATCAATCCCTTCAGAGACCACAGGTAACTTGCTAGGCAGAGATGGTGGAAGGATAATTTCTCCAATGAGACCTTCCAGGTAAGTAAGACCTTTAGGGGCCTATCACAAGGTTAAAAAAAAAAAATCAAGCATAGAATCAGATGTCTTTCTTAAGAACAGATACTTCTTTGAGTCAAATTTCTCTTGAATTTAAGAATGTTTTTTTCTTTTTAAAAATATTTTATGCATTTACTTGAGAGAGAGAGGATGGGTGAACCAGAACTTCTAGCAACTACAAACAAACTCCAGACTTTTGCCTCACCTTGTGCATCTGGCTTATGTGGGTAATGTGAAATGGAACCTGGGTCCTTAGGCTTCACAGGCAAGCCCTAGAAATGCCAAGCCATCTCTGCAGCCTCTGAATTTAGCACTTAAAGGCTAATTTCAGTGTTCTTGGTTGTACTCACTGTACTACCTCACTGTTCCATCAGTGTTTTCTGTTTACATGCTTTTAAAAAAATATTATTTCAATTATTTGTTTATTTATTTGAGACAGAGAAAGAAGTAGATAGAGAGAGAGAAAGAAAGAGAGAGAATGGGCACACCAGGGCCTCTAGCCACTGCAAACAAACTCCAGATGCATGCACCACCTTGTGCATCTGGCTTATGTAGGTACTGGGGAATTGAACCTGGGTCCTAGGGCTTTGCAGGCAAGTGTCATAAACACTATGCCATTTCTCCACCTTTGTTGTTTACATTTGTAGGATGTTTCCCACTTGCAAACAATACTATCATTGATTTCAATCACAATCTAACATTAGCTACCTAAATTATCTATTTCTTGCTTAAAAAGTCCTGCATTTTGTAGTTAATCCCAATTTCCATTTGGACATATTTTATAGTGTACCCATCAGAAATTAATTCATTGTCCTACACAACTTCTTACTTTTTTCAAATTGTTCTTATCCTTTTGACAGCCTATTAATCTAAGAACTCCAAGAACATAACTGATTAAGAATTTGTCTTCAAGCCGGGCGTGGTGGCGCACGCCTTTAATCCCAGCACTCGGGAGGCAGAGGTAGGAGGATCGCTGTGAGTTCAAGGCCACCCTGAGACTACAGAGTTAATTCCAGATCAGCCTAGACCAGAGTGAGACCCTACCTCGAAACACCCCCCCCCAAAAAAAAAAAAAAGAATTTGTCTTCAGCCAGGTGTGGTGGTGCACACCTTTAATCCCAGCACTTGGGAGGCAGAGGTTGGAGGATTGCTGTGATTTTGAGTCCACCCTGAGACTACAGAGTGAATTTAGGTCAGCCTGGGCTAGAGTGAGACCCTACTTCAAAAAACCAAAACAAAAAAGAAAGAAAGAAATAAAGAAAGAAAGAAAGGAAGGAAGGAAGGAAGGAAGGAAGGAAGGAAGGAAGGAAGGAAGGAAGGAAGGAAGGAAGGAAGGAAGAAAGAAAGGAAGAAAGAAGGAAAGAAAGAGAAAGAAAGAAAGAAAGAAAGAAAGAAAGAAAGAAAGAAAGAAAGAAAGAAAGAAAGAAAGAAAGAAAGAAAGAAAGATGGAAAAAAGAATTTGGCCTCTGATCACAACCATTAATTATGAACTCTTACTGAAGGCATTCATGACATACCATGCTCTCTCTCCTCCCTAGTGGTTTCAAATTTTCTTCTTTTACTAACATAGCTTCCTTTCAAAACATATCTTATTCAGGATCACTTCAATCTGAATAAGAGAAATGGCTCAAGAGGTAAGAACAGGTCCTGTGCAAGCACATTTGCCTGAGGTAAGCTGAGTGGTCCTGCCCCCAGATACCCAAGGCATGGCCACACACATCTGAAGCATCAGTCCCTTAGGGGAACAGAGCCATGAGGATTGAACAAGCTCCAAAACCAGTCAGCGGCCGGGGGCTCAGGGATGGAGTGTGGTGATACCAGATATTCTACTTCAGGCCCTGTAGGCAGTAGCATGGGGTGCCACTTGGGCACATACACATGTGAACACCATACGTACCACCTATACAAAAGCACAAGCAAATAAAATGTATGTGTTTCTGTGTCTGCAAACTACAGTTCTTAAAGCACTTTTCACTTTTAATTGTTCAATCTAAAATTCTCATTAACTTAAAATGAGACATTTGAGGTTTAAATTTTTTTCCAATCATACTTTATGTATGTTTGCTTATTGGACCTTTCCACAATCTTATTTCCCTGACTAATACTTTCTTATTTTTTTCTCTACCTCTGAACTCCTAATGGACCATTAATTTTTAGTTGAAATATTAGCTGCAGTTCTTCTCTCTTAGGGAGTACCTTGTGCCAATATCACGCTAGCAGACATCATAACAGCTTATAATTATGCTTCTATAGGACTTGTCCCTTTTCTAGATTTTGAGTGGCCTGAAAGCACATTCGTTTGTGTGACACCCATCCCATTTTGCATATTTGATATATCTAAAAGCCAAAACATATTTTTCTCATGATGAAACATTAATTTCAAAATAATTATGATTTCAAGCTTGGGGCTGGAGTGATGGTATAGTTGCTGATGTACTTGCTTGAAAAGCCTATGGATCCAGGTTTGATTCCTCAATACCCACATAAGCCAGATATCCAAGGTGCACATGTGTCTGGAGTTTGTTTGCAGTGGCTAGAGGTCCTGACACATCCATTCTGTCTCTCTCCATATGCCTCTCTCTTAAATAAATAAAATACCAAAAAAGAAAAGAAAATATCAAGCTATATCATTAATAATTCGTTACCTTTTTTGTGTCAGCAATTCCTTCTGTTATCAAAACAAAAAACACGTGAAAACAACTTGATGTGCAAAGAACCATATGCTTGATGCTTTAATGTTTCTTGTCATTTAGCAAATTAAAATTTAAAACATATGGTTTATCGCTACTAAGGGAACTTTCTTAATACAATTTTATAATCTTTTTTAGAAAAAAGTGTAAGAGATATTAATATTATAAAAATATTTTAATATGCTACATTTAATCTCTTCTATGTCTAAATTATTTTCAAAATGAATCATAAAAATATTTGAAAATATAATAAATATACTTTATGTTATTTGTAGTTTATGTTTAAGGTTAATTATGTTTTAAAAATTATACAAATATAAAAGGAAATTATTTTATTTTTTAAATTTAATTTATTTATATTTATTTATTTGACAGAGCAAGAGGGAGAGAGACAAAAGGGCATGCCAGAGCCTCTAGCCACTGCAGACGAACTCCAAATGCTTGCGCCGCCTTCTGCATTTGTCTAATGTGGGTCCTGGGGAATTGAGCCTGGGTCCTTTGGCTTTGCAGGCAAATGCCTTAACCACTAAGTCATCCCCCCCAGCCCAGGATATTATGTTAAATATAAAAATGACTATGTGACAAGTTACCATTAAAAGTTAATTCGTTTTAAAAGTGTTTTATTTAAAAATAACAATATTGGGCTGGAGAAATGTCTTAGCAGTAAAGGCATTTGCCTGCAAAGGCAAAGGATCCAGGTTTGATTCTCCAGTACCCACATTAGCCAGATGTGGCGTGGGGGGCACGTATGCACCTAAAGTTCATTTGCAGTGGCTGGAGGCCTTGGCGCACCCATTCCCTCTCTCTCTCTCTCTGCCTCTGCCTCTTTCTCTCTCTCATATAAATACATAATAAAAAAATAAGCAATATTATAATATATCAGTAAAGTTAAATTTTAAGCCCATGAAAATCTGAATCAGACAGCTTTTCTGTGCCAAGTTAATCAACAACTGACTTTTCATATGAAAATTAGTGCCAAATGAAAATTTTCAATAGTACATACGTCCTGTGAAATGTAGTAAAATGGTTCATTTAAAAGGATACTTTATGTAAATCACCATTTCTACTTCCTTAATCCAAATCCCACACACAACTTTCGCTATGTAGAGTGTTCAGAATTTTTTGAAAATTACTAACTTTAATTACTTCTAAATTAAGGTTAAATTCAGTTGACTTTGTAATCAACCAGTTTGAAATATTGCAAAGTGCATAGTATTTAAAATATGGATACACAGGTTCAAGGTTAAACTTCACCACTTAGTAATATTTTCATGTGTGGAGAAGCAGTTAACCTATTTGGCATTACTAATGTAAATTAAATATATGAATACTAACATTTATATTTATATATACATATATACTGCTGTGCTATTTAAATATCACCTACGTGCAGAAGAGCAGAAGCATCTAAAATTTTTAGATTATGATAATGATGATCAAATATATTTAAAACATAAATGCACAGACCATGTAGAATTGGTATTTTCAATAGAAAGCATATAAATTAAAGCACCCAATAGTGCATTTATCTTTTCAAAAGACAAATTGGTAGTTTGAGGTAAATTCTACTGCATAGCAACAATTTCAATCTCACTCCACCTGTTACACTTTGGAAAATTATATTTTTCATTAATTTCTAATTCTAAAAATGTAAAATAATGCAGGCATAGTAGATGTCTACACTTCTGGCACAAAGAAGGCTGGACTACTTAACTAGACCTTATCTACTGAACCAGACTCTTGAATCAAGAAAGAAATATACAACATACATTCCCTCATATGTGGAATTGAGATTTAAATTTGTGTGTGTGTGTGTGTTTTAATCTCCATGTCATAGACACACACACACATATATGTTCATATGTATATAATTAATAGTTCATGAATGACATGTAAATACATATTTCATTTCTCTTCACTTTTGTCATGACAATGGCAACAACACAAAGTTCAAGAATGGAAAAATCATGATATTGATGAGCCATATCTATGGATTTTTAAATTGTTTATATAACATATCAGGTCATTCACTTGCATTTGATGATTATTTCAATATCCTGGAATAATGTTATGGATAGATTGATTTTAAAATTGAGTCATGGGCTGGAGAGATGGCTTAGCAGTTAAGAGCTTGCCTGTGAAGCCTAAGGACCCCAGTTCGAGGCTCAGTTCCACAGGACCCACATTAGCCAGATACACAATGGGGTGCACGTGTCTGGAGTTCGTTTGCAGTGGCTGGAAGCCCTGCCATGCCCATTCTCTCTCTCTCACTCTCTGCCTCTTTCTCTCTCTGTCTGTCACTGTCAAATAAATAAATTAAAATAAACAAAAAAAAATAAAATTGAGTCATTTTATATTAATATATATATATATATGTATATATATATATATATATATATATATATATATATTTAAAATTTAATTAGCCTGTATTATGTGTATGGTGTATAAATAAAAATATTCTTACTATGACCATGTTTGAAAATCTCATAAAAATAGCAGCTTACCTTTTGCCTCAGGAAGGTAATCAAGTCTTTGACAGAGACCTGTCTTGTTTTGGGGACCTCCTAAGTTTCTCCAATCAACAGCTCTCTGTGGGTAGCAACCTATTCCTGGTACTGAGAGTTACACGTCAGACATCACAAATAAATAATAACAATAAACTTAGGCTTCATCCTACTCTCTCCAGAGCCCTTATTTTCAGGTGTTCCCCTTTACTCCTTTTGAAGGTTTTACCTTTTAGTCTATCTCCAAAGATAAAGGTTTCTATGATACCAGTTTATTTTTTATTTTGTTTTGTGTTTGTTTAACCCCACCCATTTTCCTCCCCCAAGCCTTTCCTTCCCTATTGTCAGGGCCTTAACTTTCCTATCAGGCATGTGAGCAATAGAAACTGGTCCAGAATAGGAACCACAGATAAGTGACACCTTGTTGCCTTTTTCTTTATGTGATTGTATGAGTTCATTGAGTTTAGTCTGTTCCAAGTCTGTTCATTTTCCTAACAATTTCATTGTATCATTTTTTTTCTTACAGCTGAGTAGAATCCCAATGTATAAATGTACCACAACTTTGTTATCCATTTATCAAACAATGGGCACCTAGGTTGATTCCAGTTCTTAGCTATACTGATTTGGGCAGCTATCAACATGGTTGAGCACATACCTCTGTAGTGAAGCATAGAGTATTTTCGATAAATGCCCAGTAAGGGAATAACTGGCTGTGTTGGTAGCTCTATGTTCATCCTTTTCAGGAATCTACATATTGATTTCCTTAGTAGTTGTACAAGTTTACATTCCCAGCAACAGTGGATGAGGGCTCCTTTTCCCCCAAATCCTTGCCAACATTTGTTGTTGTTAGACTTTTTTTTTAAAAAAATGATTGCCATCCTTCCTCAAATATGATGGAATTTCATAGTTGCTTAATTTGCATTCCCCTAATGGTTATGGATGAACATTTTTTCTTTAAGTGTATGTTAGCCATTTCTATTTCTTCCTCTGAGAACTCCCTATTCAGTTCTCTGCCCCATTTTTGGAGTGGGCTGTTTTGATTTTGTTTTTTTTATTGCTTAGTTTTTTGAGTTCTGTGCAGATATTATATATTAGGCTTCTGTCAGTAGTGAAGATTTTCTCCCATTTAGTGGGTAATCTATTGGCTCTGAAAATTTCCATTTTCACCCTATTGCTGAAGACAGCATGTGCTGCTGACAGAGCATGGAAAGACCTGGCTGGAATCCAGAAGTGATACAGTCCCCAACCAGTTAACTATTCTAGTGCTGGAAAGTGCTACATGAGCTGTTGGGGGAAAGGGGCCAACAATCGTCTGAGCAATCAGAGGTCTAAGTTACTCAGAAACAAACCAGTGCAACAGTGGTTCACAGCCTTGGTGGGTAATGAATAGCTTTCTGATTGGTTAAGAGATCAGCTCATGTAAAGGAACCCATAACTGGAATTGATAATGAGATCAGAATCTTATGGAGACAAAGATTATGCTCTCCTGGTGTCAAGATATCACTAGTATTTGACTAAAAGAAAGGTTTCACATATAAAATTCTCCCTAAATTAATAACGGTTGTCCCACTTAAGCTATACTGATTTCAGTCTCCATTGAAGAGTCTGTTCTTCTTTTGAGAAGGTAGCAAGACTTAAGGAGATGAGCTATCCCTAACACCTCAGCTAAGCCTTAGATGATTCCACAGAGGAACCTGGGAGATGAGCAAAAGGGCTGCTTCCATGCTATTCCTGATAAACAGAGCCAGGATGAAATGGCACACCTTGAGGATACTCAAATACCAAAGAAGGCTCCTAAGAGCTTATCACTGAAATAAACTTAAAATTCACTCACCATAGCTCAGAGACTTTGTTTATTTTATATTTTTATTTTATTATACTTATTCTGTTTACTTTTATTTATTTTATTTTTTAATTTTTTGTACTCTTTGGATACAGTCAAAAAATCACCTCTTTTTCTGTCAAATAAATTAATTAAAATAAAAAATATATTAAAAAATCCAAAATTGGTGCTCAGTAAATTTTAGTTCTTTTCCCCTCAAGATTTTCTAAAATAATTTGAGACTGTCCTCTGCTTATGTTTGCTTTTCTTAAAAATATGCATATTTTTAAATTTTTTATTGCATAGAAATCTTAACTAGAATATATCATATTTGTATATGATTAAAATAGATTATAAAAGTTTAACCATATAGAATACACTTTAAGATATTTTTTCTTTCTTTTTAACTTCATAACATTTTATTCAACATCAACTGTATAGAATAATTTCTTGGTTAATATTTTCTTCTATTTTATATTTTTTCCAGTCCTGGTACCCATAATAAATATAATTTCTCTGAAATTTATACAATATATGTTATGGTTTAATACTATCAAGTGCATAAAACCATAAAGTTCTGGGAGATGAGTGATAAACATATCAACAAAGGAAATACTTTGGGAAAGCTGTGTTTAGTTGCTACTGATTCGCTGAAGTGATTTCTTTATGTGTGTGTGTGTGTGTGTATGTACAGAACTGAACGGCATATTTTTGTTCTTGCCTATGTTCACATAGAAATGGATAACATTTTTATCAGCTACTTTTCCACTGCTCTTGTCAAGTACCTGGCTAGATTCAGCGTAAGGAAAAAAGGGATGATGTTGGCTTTCATTTCTAGGTGTTAGGGTCCATCATCATGGAGAAGGCATGGTGTCAGGAGCACATGACAGCTGGTCACAATCAGTCTGCACTGAGGAAGACCAGAGTTTTCTTCTTTTAATACAGTCTATGAGCCTTCCCCTGCTCCCTAAAGCAAGGTGCTTTTCACAGTGTAGTTCTGCCCACCTCAATTAACAAAGCAATCATCTTTCCTCATAGACTCCCCAAGATATTTGTTTCCATGTTTCCATGACAATCAAAATACTATCAAACTGACAACTAGACAGGGATAAATTGTTAAAGTACTTTGCATGATTCAACCATATCTTCACTGTCAAGATAAGAGTTAAGTGGACTGGTATCTGAAGCTGGATCTGAAAAAATATGTTAAGTGTTTCAACCCACAAGCAGATTATACTACAAGTCAGCTTGAACACTGGAGCTGATAAATTATACCTAAAGGTGAGATCATTTAAAAGAAATGATTTTCCACAGGTTGACTACAGTTCAACACAACACTATGTGATAGAAATAATAATATCTAACATTACTAAAATGTTTCTCCAACAGATAATAACTGTCACTGATAAAACAGATGAAAAATATCATGGAATGGGCTGGAGAGATGGCTTAGCAGTTAAGTTAAGGCACTTGCCTACAAAGCCAAAGGACTTGATGGAATCAATTCCCCAGGACCCACATAAGCCAGATGTACAAGGGGGCACATGCATTTGGAGTTTGTTTACAGTGGCTGAATGCCCTGTTTTGTCTATTCTCCCTCTCTCTCTCTCTCTCTCTCTCTCTCTCTCTCTCTCTCTCTCTCTCTCTCTTCCTCCTTCTTTCTCTGCCTATCTCTCTCTAATATAAACGTAAAATAAAATAACTTTAAAAACTAATCATGGTATTTTAGATTTGTAGTGATGTTTTTCATTTAAAATGTCTACAGTTTTCCTTTTAATTGTCTGTTCTAAAATATTATTTAACAAAGCATTTCTAATTGCGAACATTCTACAGTGAAGTGCTGTTGTGTAACCTCTTTTCTGAGGAGATGCCCACAAAGCAATGAGCAGTTGCTTTCCTGGACACTTGATAAACTAAAGCTGCATGTGCTGACAAGGTGGCACATGCATCTGAAGTTTAGTTACAGTGGCTGGAGGCTCTTCCTCCCTTCCTCCCTTCCTCCCTTCCTCCCTTCCTCCCTTCCTCCCTTCCTCCCTTCCTCCCTTCCTCCCTTCCTCCCTTCCTCCCTTCCTCCCTTCCTCCCTTCCTCCCTTCCTCCCTCCCTCCTTCTTTCTTTCTTTCTTTCTTTCTTTCCTTTTCTTTCTCTCTATCTCTCTTTCTCTCTCTCACCCTCTCTCTCATAAAAAGGCCAGTCTGTTGAGCTCAACTCTAAATAATTAGAAGCTCTTGCGGAGGTGACTCAGTGATAAGAGAACTTGGCATGCAAGCATGAGGACCTTAGAAGGCCTGAGCTCTATCCCCAGAAGATAAATAAAATGCCAGGGGTAAACATACATGCCTGTAACTTCAGTCTTTTGTGGGGTGGGGTTAAGGAAGACTGGAGAGTCACAGGTCACCCAAACTGACCTAATATAGCAGCTCAACAGTTAGTGGGTTAGTGTAATATTTCATCTCAAGGAAACAAAGCAGAGCAGTGGTAGAGGAAGATGCCTGCCATCTTCATCTTTACCCCAATTGTGGGATCATGGGTGCCTTCATCCACACACACGCATGCATATGATATACATACACATACCACACATATCATATCATACTAACACACAAGTAAAAAATAAAACAAAAAAAGACTAAATGAAACAAAGATATTTATTTGAAAGAGAAAAGAAGAGTCAGATAGTGAGAATGGTCATGCCAGAGCCTCTAGCCACTGCAAATAACCTCCAGATACATGTGCCTCTTTGTGCATCTGGCTTATGTGGGTCCTGGAGAATCAAAGCAGGGTTCTTAGGCTTCATAGGCAAATGCCTTAAACTGCTAAACCATTTCCCAAACCCAGATTTTGTTCTTTTCCAAGATGAGCACTGCCAATATACTTTTTGCCAAACTAAATATAAGACACAAATTAATAGGACTATAGATGAAAAGAGCATTGTGACATATACCGATGCAAATCAGAAAATCATTAGTACATATCTTAAAAAATATATATTCTATTAATAGAAAAATCTATAAAATGTGGTTGAATTTCTGAATACATAGAATACCAATCAAAACTAAGTCACGATGAGATAAGTAACTAAATAGATCAATAGCAACTAGCAAGATTGAAACAATAATCAAACAAGCAAACAAATCATCCCTGACTAAAAATCTCTCAGGATCCATGGATTCACTAGTGAGTTTGTTTGTTGTTATTATTATTATTATTATTATTATTATTATTATTATTATTGTACTTTGTATGGCACCATCTTTTCCCTCCTGAGTTTCATCAGACCTTCAAAGAAAAACAAACACAAATGCTTCTTAATAATTCTGTAAAATAGGAGAGGAAGAACCACTATAAAACTCTGAGGTTAGTGTTACCTTAATACCAAAGCCAGTTAAGGACAGAACAAGAAAAATACTAGGTTTTCAGCACTGTCCATGAATTCTCTCCAAGGAGATAGCTCTTAGATTTAATTGGAGAGTATTTGGTTACCCTGATAAACAATATGCCTTTGTTGCACAAGTGAGCATCCCTTGCCTGACTAGTGACTTGTGTAGCATAAAATGAAACCAGAGCTGAGCAAACTTGATGATGACTTTTCTCCCCAAGAATATGGTATAGCATTACAACAACTACCAGAGAGAGGAGTTTTCCACAATCCATTCCAGCTTGATTTTTCAGTGTTCTACAATCACTATATGTGGTGTCTTCAGAAATATCACCTTATCATGTACAGACATCACATTCCCTCCAAAGCTCAGAGAACAATGAGAAAGAGGGGGCAGAAAAATTGTAAGAGCAAGAGGATAGGGTGGAGCACTTTGGGACACAATCTTCTACATGTGAAGTGGTTGCTACTTCATGATCTGACAGGCCTACTATTAACATAATCAGTCTCTGTTGGCAGAGGACTATGCCTTAGGATACTTCTACCCCTAGTCAGCAACAATCCCTGAGCTTTGGCCGGTCTGTTAATGTTGAGCTCTATACATAGCCTTTGTATTTCTGCTTCAATGTGTTTTGATTCACCACACTGTTTTTTGCCATTACCCTGGAGCTGTCTGTCAGGCTAGCATTGGGAGTAATATTCATGTTGCTGTTTCCTCTGTAATTTCTCCTGAGCTTTGGAAGATGTAACATAGGTGGCACATTTGAGGTGGATAGTTGGCTATCTTTTCTTGTCATACTGATGGGTCTTGGATCTCTGCAGGATTCTCTGTCATCTGTAAAATAAAACAAATTCTCCAACAAAGAGTGAATGCATCTCTGATTAAGGGGGATATGCATAGAAATTTGAGAGACATCTTGATGAATGCTCACTCTACTTATCCAGAGAACAAGAGGGTCTTTTCTCTGGGGCTTATGAATTTCTGTGTTATGGAATTCTGACTTGTTTCTCAATACCATTTATAAAATCTCTTTCACTGAGTGTGCTTGCTGTCCAATTAGAGGGCAGTTGGTTACCAACAAAGGCTGTTTGCCACCACTGCACAAGATTGTACTTCCTGTCTGGGTGATTCTATAGCTTGTAGTGTTCCCTGCTTATTCATTCTGTTGGTGACCATTATCACTTCAACTGAAAACAAAATACAGTGCTGCATAACAAAAATCATTAACCATACTCAAATTGTCTTTATTAGGACTGAAGAGATGTCTTAGCAATTAAGGCACTTGCACGTGAAGCCTAAGAACCCAGCTTTGACTTCCCAGAACGCATGTAAAACAGAAGCATATGTTGACACAAGTATCTGGAGTTCGTTTGCAGTGGCTAGAGGCCCCGGTGCACTCATTCTTTCCCTCCCTGCTCTCCCTCTTTTGCTCTATCTTTCATTTAGTCTCTAATATATAAATACATGAAAATATTTAAAAAACTGACATTTTTCCAGAAATGAGGTGACAAGAGAATCCTTGAAGCTGGCTGTCAATCCAGTCTAGCCGAATTGTTAGACTTCAGGCAAGAGAAACTTTCTCAAATAGAGGTGGAAAGTATTCCTGAGGAAGGTCAACTGAGGTTGTCCTCTGGCCTCCATGCCCAGAAAATACACACTTGCGTTCACATATTCAACTACACACATACATGTATATACATAGGCACACACAGAACATATATACAAAGACACATGCAAAAAATGGGAAAAACAGACCAATGGTGGCAAGGATGTGGGGAAAGTATGGCACTTATTCACCTTTGATAGAAGTGCAAACTTTGGTAGGCGTTATTTAAATATGTGTGGAGATTTCTCAAAGTGTAAAAAATAAAATTACCATATGGACATCTATATCCAAAGGACCCATTATACTAATGCTTGCATTCTAAGGTTCAGTGCTGCCTTATTCACAATAGATAGGAAATAGAATCAGCCTAGATTTTCATCAACTGATGAATGACTAATAAAACTGAGGTACATATGCTCAATGAATTTTTTTTTTTTTTTGGTTTTCTGAAGTAGGGTCTCACTCTAGCTCAGGCTGACCTGGAATTCACTATGTAATCTCAGGGTGGTTTTGAACTCATGGAGATCCTCCTACCTCTGCCTGCCAAGTGCTGGGATTAAAGACCTGTGCCACCACACCTGTCTAAATAGAATTTTATCCAACCATAAAAAAGAAGAAAATTACAAAATTTTCCGGAACATGGATGATGCTATAAAATATTATACTAAGTGAGATAACATTGACTAAAAGTTAAAAGCCACTCACACTCTCTCATATGTGGATTCTAAATTTAAATTTTTAGTTGTGCTTATTTTAAAGTACTAGTGAGTAAAGGTCTCAGCAAGGAAGAAAGAAAGTATCTGTGCGAGGAGGAATGAGGCCTTAAGTGGATGAGGGCAGAATATATTCTCCTGGAAATGTAAAAGATGTCAGTAGGAAGAAAGGTTTAGGCAGGGATGGGGAGGAGTATGGTAGAATGGAAGGGGTGGGATGAAGGGTAACAAAATCCAAGGATGCATGAAAAGTTAAAATAACATAAAATTGGTCCAAAGAGGAAAACTTAGTAGGTAGATATCCAAAATTATCTGCTAAATATTTCTGATTCTAGTGGTGTGCTATTGCATTAATACAAACTGGTTAGTTATGTGCATAGAGTTATGAGCCCTACTTTCTGAATGTTTTCCACATTGATTTCAAGGCTAAATTCAATGTTTCCTTATCTATAATTATCAAAATTAATACAAGAATATAATTGTACAGTGCTAACATGCCAAGAACAGCTTATGTACAATGGGATTCTACAATATCTATTTTTTTGTTAGAATTCTATATATTTTTCAAATGAGTAATCTATCTCTTCCCTTTCTGAGATATAGCACTAGAAAGTCATTTTGCACAGCAGTTCAACTATACTGGACTTAATTATTTAGAGTAATTAAGGGTTATTAGCATTGATCATCTAATAACTAAAGAGGAAACATTATATCAAGGACAAGTGCCCATCTGAACATCAATAATTGAGCCATTGGTTTTCTAATTGGTGAATTGGTACAGAAGTTTCAATTGTTTAGCTGTCTGTTACTACTACGACCATTAAAAGCCCAATATTTGCTAATGATCTCTATATATTAGGAATTATATCTCTATAGTGAAATAATTCTGAGAAAAAATGGTGAAAAGTCATGTGAGAGACAGGGAACTGAAAGCTATTGTGACAAGTACATAGGAGATGAAGAAAGAAACAGTGTTAAATGAGGATAAGTGTCCAATGTACTCTGTTATAGTTTTTTTTTTTTTCTGAGACAAAACACTTGTCCATAAGCAGCATATGGTAAGAAATGGTGTATTTCAGATTTACAGTTTCAAGGAGAACCTTCATCATCATTATGGGGAAAGCGTAGCATTGCTGGAAGCTTGCTTACATATCATCAAAAATGTGACAGAGACAGTAAGTGAACCGGACCATATTAGTGGCACACATTCTCAAGTAAGACTCCACCTTCCAAAGTTTCTACCATCTGAAGATTGAGTAGGAAGCTTAATCGCAAGCACATTAGTCTATGGGGAGGGGTATTTTACATTTAACTGTCACAATCTTCACTTGGCCCTCATTAAAACCACCACATTCTACTCATGGTACCTTAGACTTATGACCATCTTGTTGTGCAAAATGTATTCATTCCAGCTTTTAATGTTCTCTAGCCTTTACAAGTCCTATCATTGTTGAAAAGCCCAAACTCTTATCTGGGACACAAGACAGTGTCTTAACTGTGAGCCCTGTGAAATCAAACACAATTTAAATATTCCTAATACATAAAGGCACAGAATAAACATTCCCATTCTAAAAGATAAGAGTGTGCATACAGCAAGCTACGTTTGTACTAATGCAAGATGCAAAATCAGCTAGTAAAATATCAAGTCCTAAAACTGAATATCTGGCATCCAGGACTTCTGAAGAAATACTCTGGTCAACAAAGGGTTTAACAGCTGTCCTCACCCAGCTTTGGTGGTTTTAGCATACTCCTGGCACCTCCAAAGTCCTTGGGCCTCCACTGTAATCCATATTTTATGTTCTTAGCTCCATGTTAAGACACCACTGATCCTCCATACAGGGGCTACAAACCTACTTCCATACAGTTCAGGATTAAATTCAATAATTATTTCTGCATTTGTCATACTGATAAAAGCACTACCAGAAAAAATAAAATAAAATAACCACTACCAGGTGTGAAACGCTGCCAATATTTGTTAATCTCGGTTAGATAGAGCTGACCTTGGAGCAGGATACTCCAGAATAATTCTCTCAGGACTCCTCTTTTTGGAAAAAAAAGAAATCAATATTCTTCTCATTGCCACAATGCAAACCAGCTGGCCCATTTTTAAATTATGGAAATCTCTTAAATAATTATAGTTCAACTGACTTCTGTCTTTGTGCCTGGTATCTGAACCTGCTCACATTTTTCATATTTTTCTGCTCTGTATACTTCATCCACCAAACAAAAACCAAACAAACAAAAAAAAAAAAACCAAAACATGCATCAATTACTGTTAAATTCAATTTTGCTTAAGATCACTGGACATTGGTAGAATGGAGTTTATAATCCAGTTTGCAGCATTCTTATTTTACCTCTGAAACCTCACTGGCTGAGCCTTCACAGTACACAAATCCCTCTAGATTTAGGTCTTTCTCTCAGTGCAATGGTCTGCCAAGCTCTATTTCCAGCAGTGAAAATCTTTTCTAGTCAAATGCTTAAAATCCTTACATATCCTTCTTCCAAACTAGCTCCAAATTACAAATAAATAAATAAATAAATAAATGAAAACCACATGGTTAGGTTTTTTTTGCAGTAATGAATCCACTTCTCAATACCAATTTTATGTTTCAGTCATTTTGTCATTGCTAGGACAAAACATTGCACCAGAAGCAACTTATGGAAATGATTTATTTTTAATCTTACAATCTTGAGGGAAACTTCAACATGGCAGGCAGGCAAAAGGTAGAATAAGCAAAATGTTTGCTCCCATCATCACCTGTCAGCAGAGAGTGAACTGGACTATGACAAACCTACTCCATCAAAGATCCACCTTCCAAAGGTTTACCATCTGAAGATTGGATATGAGCCTTTGGAGGACATTAACCATTGAATCTACTAAATCACCAAATCCTCTACTATTGCAATAACGATTTCCAGAGCATGGTCAGAAGTACTATGAGCCATTCACCTGTCCAGAAGCAATTTAAGGAAGGAAATGGTTCTTTTTGGCTTAACATTTCTGAGGTTTGATTCCATCATGGCAGGGAAGGAATGACATGCCTTGGGAGCCAGTTGTCGCATTGACAGACAGGAAACAGAGAGAGTAAAACAGGAAGTGGGGCTATGCTAAATATTCTCAAGGCCCATACCTAGTGGATCGCTTATTCCAACATGGCTCTACCTCATAAGGATTCCACAGCCTTCCCAAATAGTACCGCTAAAAGGAAACCAATAAATGAGCCCAATGGGGCATGTTATATTAAAAATGCAACATTCTCCCTTTGGCATTTTATGCACTAGGTCCAACTCTGAAAGTCCTGATAGTCTTAAACAAATCCAATTCAAAGTCTCTTCAAAGATTCAAAGCAGTCTCTTAACTGAGAGACCTGTACAATAAAACTTCAGTCTATAGTCTTCTAACTATATCAACACCTAATAAGCACCCTAATTGCAACGGTTAGGGATGAACACATAGTAATAAAAGATTGCATCAAAGCAAGATAGAAACCGAAAAGGGCAACACCAAATTCTGTACCTCCATGTCCTCAATATCTGGGACTTTTGAGGAAGTCATCTGAGCTCCAAAAAGCTTGGTAGCCCCCCAACCACACACACAAACTCAGTGCCACTGCTTGTAGCATTCAGTTTCTCTACTGTATTATCTCTATTCTGAAACTACATCTTTTATTGGAAGTCATTACATGGCCTTGACATCTCTGCTATATTGGTGATCTACACTGAAACTTTAGAATTTACTTTCACTGCTTCACACAGTGGCATCTCAGGGTTTGCTTGCAAGGATTTTGACCCTGTTATATGTTATATGCTTCAGTGGCTCCCAAGAACCATGATAGAATATTCCACAAATCCCTCAATTTTCTGTCCTTCCTGTCTCCAAAGTCAATACCAAGTGGATGATATAGTCAACTTCTATTGAGATCTGAAGATCGAGTAATAGTACCCTCTTTATGCTAACCATGGGAAGCATGAAATTCCTTCAGCATTGTCCCTTCAGATACTCATCTCCTGAAAAAGTATACTTTTGTGCTTGGTCACATGCCCTCTTTTTCAAAACTTCATATTTTTCTGTCTTTCATTTTTCCCTCTTTCACCATAAGTCTGCTTAAGAGCAGATAACAGAAACCAGGACAGGGACACAGTGTAAATCTAATTGAAGTTTCCTATGGAAAACACTCAGGTGCATTACATTTAAATTGAACTTTGTTCAGCTTCTCAGAATGTGGTAATAAAATAGCTAGTGACTTTGACAAAATACCACATGATATGCCTGTATGCCTCTTCATAGAAGAATCATTCTTCTCTGAAACCTCCGGAGTAAAGCCTCCAAAATGTACATTTCCCTTGGCCTTCTGAAAAGCAGAATGGTCCACAAAGCTCTGCTGACAGCATTGTAGGGTTTCGCTAGCTCAGAGGTCCATATTCCTTCTACAAATCAGCCACACCGTCCTAGCAACCAGATGGTTAGCATTATCTCAGCAAAGGCTCACTCCACCATACCAATTTTCAGTATTAGTTGTCTTCTCATTATTGTGAACAGTACCTTACCAGGAGCATCTTAGGGAAGAAAAGACTGTATCTTTGTTTGTAATTTCAGAAGTTAGAGACCATCATGGTGAGGCATGTATGACTGGAACATAGATCTGGTTAACTCATCAACTGGCCGAAAGTAGAATAGCAAGTGGGGGAGGCTTAGAAACTTCAAAGAATAACTAGTGAACCTGCTGTGCACCTATTTAAACATTAAATCCAGCAAGGATGTACCTTCTAAAGGTTTCACAGTCTTCTCAAACAACACTACCAGCTGAGGACTAATGTTTAAATATAAGTCTATGGAGGACATTTTATATCAAAACATAAAGGGGAAACATTACTTTGAGGCAAATCTAAGGTCTCAATTCAAATAAGAATCTCTATACCAGAGTACAAAAACAAGCAAAATGTAGAATTGTTCTATAATTAAATGATATTGTGTTTGAAGTATCATTTGCCAAAGTTCTCTAGTTCCCTGATGTGATAGTTTAAACAGATGGCCCCCAATATAGTCAGTATTTTATTAATTTGTAGTTTGCATCTGCAGCCACCTCACTGGAGGCAGTGTTACTGGGAGGATCTTAAGTTGTGGTGGTGGGTTTGAGATTTCAACCTAAAGATATGCAAAGTGTGCCTTCCTGGAGCTTCTGAAGTGTGCTGTGCTGTGTGGCTTTAGACTTGTGCTTCTCTATCTCTGCTTAGACCTGTGAAGGCAGGCCAGCTTCTTCTGCCATTATGGAACTTCTCCTAGATCGACAAGCTTCAATAAATATCCCTTCCTCCATAACTGTGCCTGGTCTGGAAGTTCATCTCAGTGAATCTGAAGCTGTCTGGTATACCTGGGTATACTAGAAACTTTCTCATTGTTGAGACAAAATCGTCAAACATAAGCAACTTACAAAGGGAAGGATTTATTAGGCCTTGCAGTTTTGAGAGGTAATTCCTAACATGGGGAAGAAAATGTAGCAGGAGCAGACAGCCACTGTCATATCATTATATCAGAAGAAGCAAGTAGAAAAGCTGAAGTGGCCTGGTGTGGTGGCACACACCATTAATCCCAGCACTTGGAAGATAGAAATAGTAGGATCACCTTGATTTTGAGGCCATCCTGAATCTGCATAGTGAATTCCAGGTCACTCTAGGCAAGAGTGAGACCCTACCTCAAAAAAAAAAAAATAAATAAATAAATAAAAACATGAAAAAGGGCTGGAGAGATGGTGAAGTGGTTAAGGTGCTTGCCTGCAAAGACAAAGGACCCAGGTTTAACACCCCAGTACCCAATGTAAGGCAGATGCAGAAGGTGGAACATGTGTCTGGAGTTCGCTTGTAGTGGCTGAAGGCCCATTCTCCATCTGCGTCTCTCTATCTCAAATAAGAAAATAAGAAAATAAAGTATTTTTAAAAAGAAAAGCTAAAGTGCACCAAACATGGCTGGCCTATAACCCCTTGGGACACATTTTTTCCAGCAAGGCTCATTTTGTTGACTCCTCCACAAGCTTCCCATACAGCACCACTGACCCCGGTCCAGTGTCAGACATATGACTCTATGGGGGACACTATATATTCAAACAACTGTGCTGAGCTAGTCAATTCTTTCTAACTTCTGAAGCACAGGTAATATTGTATGAGTCAAAGATAAAATTATGAATCTTCCCTTTCCCAGATATCATAATTTTAGCACCTGCTAATTTTATTTTTGCCTAACTCTTATACAGATGTCATGTGTCAATACATAATATTGTTTGATATACAAACAGCTCTGTTAGTCCCAACTATGAATACTGGCTTTGTTTTCAGACAGACATGTTAAACATGATAATAGGGGATATTACACAAGAAAAGATTTACTCAAATAGAACATATCTAGAAAAGATTTTTTCCATATAATATTAGAGGATTATCTTTATTCAAAAACAGAAAAGTTCACATATTAAAAGTCTGGGCCCTGGAGTGATGGCTTAACGCTTAAGCACTTGCCTGGGAAGCCTAAGGACCCAGGTTTGAGGCTCGATTCCCCAGGACCTATGTTAGCCAGATGCACAAGAGGGCGCATGCAACTGGAGTTCATTTGTATTGGCTGGAGGCCCTGGCGTGCCCATTCTCTCTCTCTTTCTCTCTGCCTCTTTCTCTCTCTGTCTGTTGCTCTCAAATAAAAATAAACATTTTTTTTTCAATCTGGGCTTTTGAAATTCTATTTTTTCATATAACATTGGCTTCTGAAGAAATCTTGTGATGGTCTGTGTTTCTTATACTTTTATATTTAACTATAAAATTATGTACATGTAACAACACATATTTGTATATATATATATATATATATATATATATATTAATTTTGATATCCCTCTATGCTTTGAATTTCCAATTTAAAGCTTTGAAAAGAATGCCACTTTCATGTTTCAACTTTTATTTCCCAAAATATCACCTTAGTATTTAGAATGGGAAATTTTTCCCAAATTTGCAACTGTTTCCAAGCAGGTTTTTTTTTTCTTTTGTATTTTGCTTAAAAATCTCAAATATTTTTCTTTTATCATATGCATATTATAAATTGGAAGTTTTAATTGTTCATGGTTGTATAACTGAAATAAATGGCTTCTACATTTCAGATAAATGCCAACAGTAATAAATTTTCACTATAATTTCATGATTTATTTTATTGATCATTGCCTTTGGCTCTATGTCTATTCCTATTGGGAAATATATGTTTTATCTGGAGTATGAAGGCAAAGAGAAGGACCCTAGCTTATTTACTGAACCACTGCTGTCATTTCCATTGATAGTGTGTCCCATCCCTACTGGTGACCCAATTACCAAAAATCAGTCACACATTTCATTATCAAGAAACCATAGGCACACCTGAGTATCATTAGGTAACGGGATATATGGTTATATTTGATGATGACTGGATTCCTGAATCAACTGTTCACCTCATTGTGTGTGCATGTGGTGCTTATGGTATGGGCATGTGTGTGCACAGATAAACAATGCCAGTGAACACACATACAGAGGTAAGGAGAATATGAGATGTCCTCCTCAATAGCACATCCTTGTTGCTTGAGCTGAAAATTCTCAGTGCACTTGCCATTGATGCATTTGTTCAGATGTGTTAAAAAGTGAGCACTTGTGATTCTCTTATCTTTGCTCAATGTGACAGGAATGAAGTCAATTCACTTAATCTAGAATCTTCCTTTGGTCATGACAAAAAATTTAACTCCTTGACAATTTTAGATACAACCAAGCAGACAATAGAGATTGAGATGAGGACACAACAAAGAAAGATTTGACCACTGTAAGACTAAAACCCAGCAAAGCACACATCAAGTCCTGCAGGATATATGCTGGTCTTTCAGGGCCCCTAATGGAATTATCTGAATTGCACAAGGCTTGAGTAGCCCCACACTTCCATTCTGCTGCCTGCAACACACTTAGGCTCTTTCTTGCACTGTCACAACTGGTTTACAAGAATTTTCGGCCATGCCCATTTTTTAACATGGATGCGGAAGGTCAAATTCAAACCAAATCACATTTTCTGAGGTAAATATGCTTTGTTGGTAAGTGCCTTTACCTGCTGAATCATCTCTCCAGCTAATATCATAATTTTTGAGACATATTGCATAAAAAATTAAAAATTATTGGCACCTACTTGCTTATACAGATGGACATTAGGATTCTGCATGACCCAAAACATAAAAATTTAAGGACACAATGTTGCTCATGATTCTACTGCATTCAGATGAATTTTCATCCAGGCAAAGCCTCTTCTTCGAGGGTAAAGCTTTGCACAATTTCACAATACAGCCCAACAAACACCACAGATATTACTTCTTTTTCATATGTAGGCAGTGCTTGGTATAATTCGTGAGGATAGAAGAAATAAATCAAAAAGACAAATATTAAAGTATATTATTGCTTACAAACTTAATATCTTGTTTTTTTTTGTTGTTGTTGTTTTGTTTTTTCAAATCTACTGCCCTGAGACTCCTGCCCTGAATGTTCAAACTGATGTTGGCAAAGTTTTTGTGCAATAACAAATCTCAGAAATACTTGTTTCATTTCACCCTGACTACTTCCATTCCTCAGGTACACATGCTTATCTTAGCTTATGAGAATGTGTGATAGTAAATTCAGATGATGCCTAATCCCTATTTACACAGTTCTCAGTGTGGATTCCTTTAGGAATAGTAGCTAAAGATTTATTCACAATGAAGCAGGAAGAAAAGCTGACAACAATATGGAGGAACTGGTTTGCATGTGAAATTAAATTGGCTTTCAACTGGTCATTCATTGATTCAGCCAACATGCTTATGAACACAGCCCAGGACATGAACTTTTATTAGGTAATAGGAATGCAATTGCTCAAGAGTGTATATATATATATATATATATATATATATATATATATATATATACATATATATATATATATATATATATATATATATGTGTGTGTGTGTGTGTGTGTGTGTGTGTGTGTGTGTGTGTGTGTGTGTTCTTTTTTAAACCCTCCCTTAGCTGGGTGTGGTGGTGCACACCTTTAATGCCAGCACTTGGGAGGCAGAGGTGGGAGGATCGCCATGCATTCCAGGCCACCCTAAGACTACATAATGAATTCCAGGTCAGCTTGTGCTAGAGCAAGACCCTACCACAAAAAAAGAAAGAAAAAAAGCCTTACCTTTTGGAAGCTTATATTATTGTGATTAGAATAACATTAAGTAACCAAATACTGGATTGGTTAAGTTATTCATTTTTACTAGCTCTTATTTTCATTTCTTTTAGTATACTAAAATGATAAGTAATCTCATTAATTAATGACTAATAAATATAATTTTAGTATTGGTACAATTCTGGGAAGCCTCTTGGAATAAAATCTGATAAGCAAATCACAGAGAAAAACAATGATGTTCTTTTTTTTAATTTTATTTTTATTTTTACTTATTTGAGAGCAACAGGCAGAGAGAGAAAGAGGCAGATAGAGAGAGAGGGAGAATGGGCGTGCCAGGGCCTCCAGCCACTGCAAACAAACTCCTGATGCATGCACTGCCTTGTGCATCTGGATAACATGGGTCCCGGGGAATCGAGCCTCAAAGAAAGGTCCTTAGGCTTCACAGGCAAGCACTTAACCACTAAGCCATCTCTCCAGCCTGCAATGACGTTCTTATTTGACACAAATTAATGTCATCCTTTAAAATAACAAATGCATCTTTTAATAAAGAATTCCATCCTTTCTTAATGCATGAATCTATTCATGAAAATAGAACATCTCATAGCCCTATCACCTCTTATAGGTCCTATTTCTGAACACTGTTAAAATAGAAATTAAATGTTAATATGAATTTGGGAGAAGAGAAACATTTCAACCATAGCACATAGTGAAACTCCACCTTACTGTCCTCTGTCATCGTTGGGGGTTGGTCTCTTAATTGACTTGACACCCTGACTTCCTCTCTCCACCTGTGCCTTTGCTCTCCTGGCTGCCTCACACAAAAAGCCTTGACTCTCAACTTTTCAAATCTCATCCAGCTTTTCTCAAGGGACAGAAAAAACCTATGGTGATAATTTGAATCTAAAATGACTCCCATAACCTCATTTGTTATTAAGCTTCCAGCTGAGCCTTCAGATGGTACCTGAGCCTTTGGAAAGTGAAGCCTTGCAAGAGGAGGTTTTCCAGTCTCAAGACTTCTGTGCTGTGGTCTTGGAAAGCTGACGGAACTTTGGGGCCACACCATCTTTTTCTCAGGATGGTTGACTTCACTTCAACATGCAGCAGTCTCTTCATTCCCAGTTGATAGATGTAGACCCTAAGGAGAGAGCCACCCCATCATACCTCAAAAGGGCCCCAGCTGAAACAAAGAAAAATTGTCAAAACAAGCAAGGGTGCTGTTTTCCTGATGAACTGGATACCAGCACAAGGGTGAAGGAGATCAACACAGAGAAAAATCAACTCCTACCAAATGACAGAGCCAGAGCCCCAGAAGCCTCCAATACCTCATCACTGAAGCAGACCAAAACTGAGACCAACATGGCTAGAGAAATTTTGTGGAAGAGGGGGCAGAAAGAATGTCAGAGCCACATGTTGGGTCAGGATATGCAGAGACTTTTATCTTATCCATAACTGTGGGCTAACTCCACAATGAATGACCCATATACCTCAACAAGGAGGGGCCAAGGGGAAGGGGTAGGTCATGAATGAGCCTAATAATGGTAGCAAACTGACTGTATTTGCTGAATACAAAACTAATTAATAAAATAAAAAATAAAATGGAATAGCAAATAATTTAAAATTATTTTGGGAACAAATTTGTGTAAATTGTTTGGGGAATTTCAGTCTTTTTACAGTGGCTGAAAATCATTTTTTTTTTTTTTAAATTCGGGACATGGAAGCAAGTTCACATTGAGAATGTGATTTTGTTCAGCTTAGACTATTTATTTAATGTTTAGTTTTTTCTTGCTTCTGGCTTCTGGTTTTGGAAAAGGAAAAGAGCTATCTCTGCAAATATGTATGTATGTATGTATGTATGTATGTATGTATATGGTCAGTAATTGTCATCTACTTGATGAGAACACTAACTGTGATATTCCAGAAACTTTGCTTTAAATAATAAAATATAACTATATTTTCAAAACAGCTATCTATACATGGAATTGTCTCTTAAAATGTCTACTTTAAAAGTAGAAAAATCAGCAAAAACATCAATAACTAAATGTAGATGTAAGTTTTAGGATAAATAATTTCCATGTTATTTTAGATGGAATATGATTGATGGTTATCTATATTTGTTCTTCACATATCATTACTCATAAACATGTCTAAAAGTAGGACAGAATAATTATGTAAAACTGAAAGGGTATATGAAGTAGATATATGAAGTAAAAAGACTGAATATCTTGATAAAACAGTTGGCTTGTTTGGGTTGTATTTAGTGTTTTAATGAACATAGTAAAAAAAAATCTCTGGCTTTATACACATTTATTCTAAACTTATATTATTTCCAAGCCAAAAAACATACAAGAAATCAAAATATTGTCCTTAACCATATGTTTATTATTTGTGGAATATTCTTATCATTTAGCATGGTGAGAAGATTGAAGAACAATTAAGAGTGCTTGCTTGTAAGCCTTCCAACTCAAATTAAATCCTCAGCACCCACATAAAGCCAGATGCAAAGTGGTGCACACATCTGCAATCTCCACGTACATATGAAATCAAGACGTGGAGCCAGCAGATTCCAGAACTTTTCATGCTGACTAGCCTGGAAGACACAGCAACAGCAACAACAGCATTAAAACAAGAAGGATCTTCCTTCAAATAGAAGGTGGACAGAGAGAGCAAACACCTGAGTTTGTCTTTTAGCCTCCACATGTGCCATGACAGGAGCACACATCCCTACTAAACAAAAATGTCACATGCATACATATATACATACACAAGTTAATTAATTCCTCCTTCCATCTTTAACGATTTTCAAATATGTCCAAATCTAAATAACAGTTTTCTATCTTACTGTGTGCTCCATATCAATACAGATAAATGTATGAGCCAGATTAAAATGCCTAAGAATCACATGGTAGGATTCATCACATCCATAACCATACTCTTTAGACCAATTTCTTGAGTAACTTTTCTCATTTCTTAACAAAGACCCAATGAAGAGCAACTTATGAAAAGAAGAGTTATTTGGGCTCACAGTTTGAACATACTGTATATCATGGCTGGGTAGTCCCAGTGGCAGAACTTGAGGTAGCTTGAGGAGGGGGAGAGATGAAGGCTTATGCTCAGTTTGTTTTTTCTTTATGTTCATCATCGGACCACAGCCCATTAGGTAAATCCACCACAATTAGAGTAGGTGTTCCAAACTCAATTCACTTAATCTAGAATCTTCCTTTGGTCATGACAAAAAAATTTAACTCCTTGACAATTTTAGATACAACCAAGCAGACAATAGAGATTGAAATGAGGACACAACAAAGAAAGATTTGACCACTGTAAGACTAAAACCCAGCAAAGCACACATCAAGTCCTGCAGGATATATGCTGGTCTTTCAGGGCCCCTAATGGAATTATCTGAATTGCACAAGGCTTGAGTAGCCCCACACTTCCATTCTGCTGCCTGCAACACACTTAGGCTCTTTCTTGCACTGTCACAAGCAGCTTTTCCCTGTAAACATTCCATGATCTTGACATATTGAAATTCCTGAGATCACATAGGGGCCTCTCAGTGAATTTGATCCCGCCACACATTATCTAGACTCTGCAGCCATCTGTAAGCATTGTGTAAGATGCTGTGATTCCTTCAGTCCTTTATCATTTATCTGCAAAACTAGTACCAGGTAGATAATGCTGACGGATTCTGTTGCAAGTACAGCCTGGCTCTCTTGGACCAAATTTTATGTGCGCTTCTGTGCATAATCAGGGCTGATCTGGGCAGGATCCCTAAGCAGTTGCTTTGCAGCAGGGAAGTCTAGTGAAATTCTGAGCTAAGGCTTTATTCTTTAAAATAAATCTGCATTTTCACAAGATTGAGCCTCTAGGAGATGGTAGTCTTACTCTCAGTATTTCTTTCCTATTTTATTAAGCAAAGCCAGATGTTTCTCTTTAACCGTGTTGCTCACTTTAACACTTCCAGTTGATTTATTGGCACAATCTCATTTAGATCTGTAAGTTTTCCTTGTTTTCCCCACCAAACTACATATTTTTTAAATATATATTTTTGCTCTGTTTGTTTCTATCTGTCACCGCAGACCTGGAACAGATCAGTGAACAGTCACTATGACACATTCTGAAAGCTATTCTGTGTAAGATTTATCCATAAAACAAATAGTCCAGTGCCTTTGAATGCAGCCTCAATCAAGTTCTCAGGACATTGGGAGGGAGGATCCAGCTCCTCTGTTGTAATTTAATACCAACTGTCTTCAGCTCAGTTGCTGAGAGAGTCTGGATCTGGCCCCCGAATCCCCACAATGCCTTAGGCCATCAGTTCAATCACACTAGCTGCCAAAAGGATCCTAGTCTGGATAAGGGATTTACTTATTGATTTCTTATTTAGTTTTATTATTAAGTAGAAACTTTGTATGAATACACCAAATGTTGGTATCATCATTGACCTTCTCCCTGACCCCACTCCACTGAGGAGTGAGGTTGCTGGTATTCACCATGGAGTTGTGGGTTAAGAGCTGTAAGAACTGCTCTGTCATTGTGGAGAGGGAAAAGTCTCTGGATATTCCCTTCCATCCTGTGGCTCTTACATTCTTTCCACCCTCTTCCAAAACCTCCCCTGAGCATTGGTCGGTGTGCTTTAAGTCTAGCTCTCAATAGCTTCTGGATTTCTGCTTTGGTGTGCTTTGAGTATCCTCAGCATCTTTCTCTATTACCCTGGCCCTCATTGTGAGGATTTCTACAGAAGCAGCATGCTTGCCCATCTCTCCAGTTCCTCTGGGCTTTCACCTGGGCCTTAGCTGCTGTGAGAAAGGTGGTTCATTTACTGTCCAGGAGTCAGCTATCTATTCTTGTCTTGTTGATAGGTTATGGTTGTCCTTGGTTCTCACTGGGAAAGAAAAACAGATTCTCCAGTGGAGAATGAGATCAGTAGAGGTAAAAGAGGATTGACATTGTTAATTTAGAGAGATTTTGATGGGTGTAACTTCACTTTGGATGAAAGTTGATGGGAACTTCTCAATTTTTATCACCAATATACTTTTTAAAAATATTTTTCATGGGTAAATATGCATATAATATTCTGAGGAAGGGATATGGAAACTCCTACAAGTTGAATCATTTCATCCTGCACCATTTTATCACTTATGTCTCTTGTTAACTGTCATGCAGGCATTCAAGTGCTCCAGAAGCTCACTGGCACAGATTCCGATGGATAAACTCTGGATGGATACAAATCTCTCTCCATGTGCTTCCAAGTAGCCTGAAAATATCCTTTGCTTGATTTTTCTTTCCGCATATCCTCTTAATTGCTTTGGGAATACGATGCTCAGTTCTGTACAGACCACTTCCCACCATAGGGCTCAGCAAGGCCACTTCAACCTCACAGCAGTCCTGGGTGCCCTGCTGAATCAACTGTCTTTTTTTTTTTTGGTTCCCCAATTTAGAAACTGCTTTAAAAAACAAACAAATAACAACAAAAGAATAACAAAACAAACAAACCAAAAAAATTTATTTTATTGGTGTAAGTTTGGGGGGGGGGCAGATAGAGAGAATGGGTGTGCCAGGACCCTCAGCTACTGCAAACAAACTTCAAACTATGTGCCACCTTGTGCATATGGCTTATGTGGGTCCTGGGGAATCAAACTAGGGCCTTTGGTTTCACAGGCATACATGTTAACCTCTAAGCTATCTCTCCAGCCCTCAATCTTCTGTTTACACCTTCTGTGAACAAAGTTCTATCTAGTCTGGTGATGTGGCCATCAAATACCACCTCTCATGCTCTCTTCCCTCAGAAATGACTATGCAAACTCTATTGTTAGCCATTGCCTGATCCTTATGGCAAGCTTAGCTGACAATAATCAAGGGTTCCTAATGGCTTACTTAAGTCTGTCCATCAGGGATTGATTTCCCTCTCATAGCCTCAGATTTACAGCTTTGGTCTCAAGGAGGAATAAGTATTTAAATCACTTGCTTTCTCCATGTCCATGGTACACAGATTGATCCCCTTTTCTCCTACGCCCCACAGCCTCATGGAACAGATTGTGTTTAAAAGTACATTCTGAGCTGGGCATGGTGACACATGCCTTTAATCCAAGGATTTAGGAGGCAGAGGTAGGAGGATTACTGCGAATTCAAGGTCATCCTGAGACTATATGGTGAATTCCAGGTCAGCCTGGGCTACAGCAAGACCTTACCTTGAAAAAAAAAAAATAATAATAATAAATAAAACTTCCAAATTCAAGCAATTCAAAGACAGAGTGTTTTCTGATTTTGAGGGTTTCCTGTGAGTGGCTATTATCCTGTTTGCTGCAGGATGACTCATGGATATTCATTTCCTCCTTATTAAATAACTGTTGCATAAGAACGATGCCTTCTCTTCCACTATGCTTTTGCTCTTTTCACTGTTCAGTTCTTCCCATGGATACCGTGCCTTTGGATGCTAGGAAGTGCAATTTGATATAGACTAATTTTCTGGGGGGAGGTAACAACGGTTTATTTGGGGACAGGGCCTCAGTCCTTATCAGCGGTCACCTTGCGCACAGCAGCCAACACAGCGCTGCTCAGCTCCTTGCGCTTCTTTTTTTTATTTTTATTTTTTATTAATTTGTTTTGTATTCAGCAAATACAGTCAGTTTGGTACCATTGTTAGGCTCCTTTGTGACCTACCCCTTCCATTGGCCCCTCCTTTTTGAGGAATATGGTCGTGCATTGTGGAGTTAGCCCACAGTTATGGGTAGGATAAATGTCTCTGCATATCATGACCCAACGTGTGGCTCGGACATTCTTTCCGCCCCCTCTTCTGCAAAATTTCCCTGATCCCCTTTGGGTTCATTTTTGGTCTGCTTCAGAGATGAGGTATTGCCATGTGCGTCCCCACTGCCTTCTTGATGAACTTGAGCGCGCTTGTCCTTGGACACCCTGCACAGTTCCCCGGCGAAGCCGCACACCTGGCGGATCGTGTGTGGGGGGAACGCGGTGTGCTTGGTCAGACGCCCTTGCCGCCAGCTGTGCCTCGGTTTGCTCACGTTCTTCTTCACTTTGTGCCCCTTGTTGAGGCCCCGGCCATGGGGTAGCTCAGAGCCCTGGCTGTCTCTGGTCTGCGGTGGCTGAGGCGGATGCTAGGTTGAATTGTTCACATTTTTCCTTTGCAACATGTCAGCTGTAAGAACATCAAGCTAACACTTCCATCTTATTCTCTCTCTTTTTTTTTTTTTTTCTCTCAAGACAGGGTCTAATGCAGATGAAGCCATCTATAACAAAATAATGTCTTTTCCTTTAGTAATTACTTATTCCCTTACACAGGCAAATGCTTTCTGAGCAGACAGACAGCCTAATGGTTGTTGCTTGCTTGCAGTTCTGTCCTAAATGTGCTATTGTCAGTGATTGCAGTAAAATATGTGCACTAACCCATCAGCTATTTGGGGAGCTTCTCCATATTAACAAGAAGGACCCCATTTGTCAAGGTTGCATACTACCCTAAAACTCAGATAAAACGGCCACCCTGAGAGTTCTCCTTAAGATTTTCCACCCTTGGTAGCTCAAAAAGGTAGACACATGATCAAACGAAACCTATCAAAGCAGAAATCCAGAGGCTACAAAGAACTCAACACTAAATCAGACTGCCAACAGGCCTGCCATGGGGAACATTGTAGAAAAGAGGGGGGAGGGGGTGCAAAGACTGTAAGAGTCACAGATTGGTGGGATACCTTGAAAACCCTCCCCACTGCTATCCCATTGGGAATGATAGGGCCTTCCTTATTGACCCTATAGTAAATCCCATAACCATGCAGAGGAGAAGGCCTGGGAAATCAAAACAGGGGAGAGGGGCTAAAAGAGTATACTATATTAAAGCAATGAATCACTATTAAAACAAAAACTTCAAAAAACACACTACCACTTCTACATAAAGGAAGTATGCGACATCATAGTACAGGGAGAAAGGTAGCCATGTCAGGGTTGTCCCTATACAAACCTCCTGAGATTAGCCTCAGTTTCATATCTCATCACCCAGGGTAAGTGTCCAGCTAATCACTCCTCCCAACTCATCATGTTTCTGTTGATCCATTTGGGTGCCACTTATGTTGCCTGACTTTTCCAGTGAAGATGCAAAGAAACATCTATTCGTGCCAGATAGGCACCAATGAGAGGCCAAAGAAAAACATTTACCCAACTGGCCCTTACACAAGCATGAATAAGGGGTTACCGACTGGAGCACAGGCGATTCAAAGGTTTCCTCACCAATAGGGTAAGTAATGACTGGCAAAAGCTGCATCACTGAAGCTTCGTGTCCAAGTAAGCTACTGCTGCTGAAGTGTATGTTCTCACCAGAAAGTGTTGTGACTCTCACAACCTGGGTGAGGGGCTTTGTGAACCAGCCTTGGACCCTTCTGATCTTCTGAATCCTGATAAGTTTTATGACTTAAATTCATAAGAAATACATCCATATCAGATGTGATGGCATCAACATTTTTTCTTCTTGATGTTAATTGATCACTATAGATCCCAAAATCCAGAATGTATCATTATATCCTAAAAAGAAATTAAACAATGATAGTTGATTAAAACTGTGACCTCATTTTAAAAAATTTGTTAAGCAATTTTATCATTTGTAAAATTTGCTGCACTTTCAACATTGCTTGCATGATATTATCTACCCCATTGTGACTGTGCCTACTTTAATTTAGATACAAATGCACACATTACTTTTATCTGCAATTCTAATAGTTTTCCTGACTTCTAAAATATTACACTCCTTTATAAAACTGTTATTTTTCTAAATTGTAATCTAGTTTATTCTCCGACTTTACATTCTGCCATAGCACTTTAATTCCTCTAGATTCTAAATGAGTATCAATTCAAGCAGACAAGCTAAAAGTACAAGTGCTTTTATTATATAGTATGAAACTAACTTTCCAATTGCTCTCCACAATTCCTTCAGTGAACTTTCATTTCAGTCACAGAGAATATTTCCACTTACTATGTCAACAATCCATGTCCTCTCAACCTCTTGTGAATATTTTACTGTGGCACATTTCTCTGGAGTCTTCAGCCCTTGAAAACATTCTTAAGAATTATATTCATATCTGTGGTGTATCTTTGCTCAACATAAGATAGAATGGATGCTCTGTATTGACACACAAAATTACACACGTACACTGAGACTACATCATTCTTATACAGAAGACCATTTTATTAATCATATGTCTAATAACAAGTGTATTTATTAATGGCTGAAGATGTAAATACACCAGCAAATCAAGTTTAGGGAAGTTAGAATGTTTGTAGTAACATATCTGAATATGCAAATCTGTTATAACTAATGTGAATCAGTAATGTCTAATACTGTATACATATAGACACATTAGTATTTTTTAAAGAATTTATTTTTATTTATTTAGTACAGACAAAGAGAAGGAGAGAGAGAGAGAGAGAGAATGGGCATTCCAGGGCCTGTAGCCACTGCAAACGAACTCCAAATGCATACGCAACCATGTGCATCTGGCTTACATGGGAACTGGAGAATCAAACCTGGGTCCTTAGGCTTCACAGTCATGAGTCTTAACCGCTAAGCCATCTCCCCAGCCCCAAAGACACATTAGTATTTTATATGCATATTTATTTTTTATGGTTATATATATATAATAACATTTTCACATGGTGTAAAATTGGAATTTAAAAGTACAAGATATGCAATTTCTAATTCATTCCTAATACTTAAGAATATGCTGAATTTGATGAGTTATGGCTTAGAATTCCCTGCCTTTGCTTGCTGCTATAGGGAACTTATTTTACTTAGGGATTCAACTTTGTCTTTCATGAAGAATCACTAAGGGAGGAATTAAATATGTGATTTACAAAGAACAACATCAAACTTTTTAGTGAATATTAAAACACTAATAAGCTTGCGATATATAGTTATGGCTTTCAAAGCTATTCTCATAGCTTCTTTACATTCTTAAAATCTGAAAACTACAATGTGTAATTAAATTAGATCTCCTGAAGTATTTTAATGGATTTATTTTAAATATTAATCATGAATTCATCATGTTAGTATGAATAATGTTTCATTTTACCTATTTATTTAAGAGAGAAAGATTGAGAGAGAAAGAGAGACAGAGGCAGAGACTAAGCATGCCAGGGCCTCTAGCCACTGCAAAGAAAATCCAGATGAATGTGCCACCTTGTGCATCCAGCTTTACATGGGTGCTGGAGAACTGAACCTGGGTTCTTTGACTTTGCTGGCAAATGCCTTAACCTCTAAGCCATCTCTCCAGCCCAAATAATGGCTTTTATTTAAATAACCTTTATAAAACAATAAAATTATGTAAAATCATTTTAATGGCTGTCTAAAGAAAGGAGAGTAAATCCCTATTCATTCCTGTTTTTAGTTTGTCCCAAATAAAGGTCCTTATAAACTTCTGAGAGACACAGACAGTGTCAGGATGATAAAATTAAGTTTGAGCTTACAGAGCCCTCAAAAGTTTAAAGAACTCCAGGAGACACTGGATCATAGAATATTAACCTGTCTTCAAATATTGGAGATATTCTATTTATTTTAAATTTATATATTGAAAGAATTTTTGAAATATTTATTTCTGTACTGAAGATTTGGGGGAGGGTGATGTATAGATACGGTTTCCCAATGTTACTCAGGCTATCCTTGAACTTTGGACGCTCATGACTTCCTGACTAAGTCTCCCAAGTTGCTGGTACAACTGGTTGTACTATATTTTGTGACTTTACTAAAGAATTTATAAAATAAAGTCTTTAGAGCTTGCCTGAAATATGATACTTTTTGTCTGTTTTCCATGTGTGTGTCTTCTCTCACTAGATTGTGAATGTTGTGATGAGATTTAAATATTTCTATAGCATGATGTTAGCTCTAAGTATTTTTTTTTTAATTTTTCACTCTTGCAGTAAATGAATCAAAGTAGCATAGCTGTATTTAAAATCACTGAGTTTTGTAGGTTTTAAATCTTTAGCAGATAAAAATTATAAAGTGTTATAGTCTTTCTCAGAGGTAATTTCTTGATAAGAAAAAATTGAAAAAAATTATGACATTTTTCTGTAGTGAGAGAAAAACAAGCACCAGAACTCTGAACTTAGTACATCCATGACCTGGTGAACTGAATGGCCTCGGGGTCTCAGGAATGGATTCATTATAGCTTTTACTCCTCTGTTATCCTCTGTAACTTCATGAACAGCAAAGTTTTTAGTTTGATTCCTTTATTAATGTTTTATTATTTTCTGTCCACTTAAGAACATTGATCACAGCCTTACCTTACTTGTAATTTCAAGACATAAAAAGTATATTGCACTCACTGATGAATTATCTACAGAAAAGCCATTATTTAGAACACATGGGCAACTGAAGACTAATCAAGCTTGCCATTCTTATAAGTCCTAATAAAACTTCAAACTTCTCTTCAAAGATCCTGTAAAATCAAAATAAAAATAACAATTTTCAAACATATGGCTGATTCATAATGATATTTATTGCAGTTATCATTGCTTTCTTTTTCATTATCTGGAGAAAAAGGTAAGCTTTGTGAAAAACAAAGACTATCTGCTATTAGTATGTTAACTGAATGTAAATTATTTCCAAATGTCTGTATTTTCATCAAAAGATTTAGAAAACTAAGTTGATTGGGCAAAGCAATGTTTTGACAAAATATTCTGTATCTAATATAATGCTTGCTAGACTGTATTTTGGTTGCACAGAATGCACCAAGAGCTTTTAATGTTCAGATAAATACTTCTCCAAGAAAGACATATTTCCATTGGCCTCCTGCCTGAGCATCTCATGCTTATGTTTAAACAAGTTTCAGCAGATTTTGGAGAGCTGGACTCTTTGGTTAAGTGCATATGAATACTGAGGTAGGTAAATTGAATAATTCTTCATCTAGTGGTATGAATATTTTTTCATATTCTTGGAATGATGTCATTTTGTTTCTTAGTAGAAATAAGTTATAATAGCTATACTTCCCTGTAAACCATGAAGCTCTAAAGGAAGGGAAAGCAGAACTCATGCCCACACTTAGTTTATAACTTGACAACTTTAATATATCATACAATGTTTATGTATGTACTATCACTTTTACTGTTGCTTTTGTAAAATGTGATGTATCGTGCCAAAAGATAACCCATCCATCTGGATTTCACCATATCTTTATTCCATTAGGAAGTATGTGAGGGACCTTACCCATGCCACCACACCTGTGGATGTGTACTCTACAGCATTTACATAAGGATGGAATCCCCTAATCATATTTTTTCTTAAAACTGCCCCTGTCATGCTATGAATAACTGAAAAACTTATAAAATAATGAGTTTAAAACAAAAGAAGCAACAATATTGCAATGAACATGTACAAAAAGGAAGCTGATCCTTAAGGAGATGAACAATGTTTTATTCTTGGTGCATGTTTTGCATTGAATACATGATTTGAGAATAAATCTATCATTTTTTCTTGTCCAATTCTTCATTTTTTCTATGTTTTCCTTTTAATTGCTTTTTTCCCTCTAATTCTAATATCACAAATAGAGATTAGATTCTCAGCATGGATTGCTTTTGCCAGTCAATAATTGTGTACCTATAGATAGGATTTTAGTTTTTCACCACATTCATAATCTATTCACTATATTAGTATCTGGACAAGTGTTGAGGGTGAATGTCTATACAGTCATTCAGAAGTTGTGTTATAACAGCAGAGAAATTATCATTTGGGGAAATTTAAATTTTCATAAATGTGAACTTTGAAATCTATTTTCAATAGTGTACTTTTTGTGAAATTTATTAATCTTTAAGGAACTACATTTCTCAAGTTGCCTTGTATTTTTTTCAGGAGTAAAATAAGTCAGCAGCATTGGAAATGAACAGAGGAAAGATACATGAGAGAAATTCATTTAATGGTATCAAAAGGAATAAATTGCTAATTGAACATAGAAAATTTTAAATTAATATATCTTGTGAATATTGAACTTGGGAAGCTGGAAATGATACAGGGAAAATTCAGAACAACTTGGGCAAATTATTTCCTTACTATGAATAATATCACAAAAATAAACATCTGCTAACCTCTGGCTATAACTTGGAAATAATTTAATCATTGATCATTGCAAAAAAAAAAAAATAAATAAATAAATAAAGGGAAGTAGTTAGATGGCTTTATGTAGCTAGTCAAGGGAATTCTTAGAAGTGAAGAAACATTCCAAAGGATGCCATACCTCTGAATTGGAATTCGGCATATTCTCCAGTCCCATCCAATCAGCTTGCTTTCTCTCTCTCTCTCTCTCTCTCTCTCTCTCTCTCTCTCTCTCTCTCTATCTCTCTCTCTTTCTCTTTACGCAGGGGTGTGTGTGTGGGGGGGGTGTTGATCTCTTCTCTGAGCCCAGGCCAGTTGGCTCCCCTCCTATACCCAGGATGCCAACCTCTTCTGAATTCAGCCCCTGGACCCGAAATAAGACTTACTGGGGGTCACCCTCTCTATCCTACTATAGCTTGTTGTCTTTTAATTTCTCTGTGCCTGAGTTTCAGGGGTCCCAACAATGGTAAGGCCATGTCCTTCTATAAAAATATTCAGTCTTGAAAAATTATTTACTTATTTGACAGAGAATGGATGACAGGTCACTGCAAATGAACTCCAGTGCATGTACCACCTTGCGCATCTGGCTTACATGGGTACTGGGGAAGCCAATCTGGGTCCTTAGGATTCACAGGCATGTGCCTTAACTGCTAAGCCATTCCTCCAGAAAAAAAAAAGAAATATATATATATATATATATATATATATATATATATATATATATATATATAAAATTTTTATATTATTATTATTTTTAATTTTTTTAAAAGTGCAGGCCTTTTTGGAAAGTCCCCTTCTTTTTTTGTTTCCCAGGCCCATACTCAACTCCCACATGGTCTTTCAGGCTACCTGGGTGCATCTATTTCTTTGATTTGAGGACTTTCCCTCACCCCCCTGATTCCCTTGAATAAAGGTAACAATCTATACACTAAGCATCTCAGTCTTTTTTATTTCAATTGTTTGTTAAAAATAGATAAAAACTCAGGGTTTGGAGTTTAAGGACTTTCTCTGAACTCGCAAAATCCGGGTAATAATGAAAATAAGGACTGAGAGGCGGGCATGGTGGCACATGCCTTTAATCCCAGCATGTGGGAGGCAGAGGTAGGTTGACTGCCATTAGTTGGAGGCCACGCTGAATTCCAGGTCAGCCTGGACTGGAGTGAGACCCTATCTCAAAAAAACAAAAACAAAAGCAAAAGCAAAAGCAAAAAAAAAAAAAAGAATTGAGACCAATAATTCAGTGTTATAGCACAGCCAAATCTTTTCATTATTCAATATGTTCAATATGTGTTTAATTTTATATTATAAATATTGTATGAATATATAATATAACTGAATGTAACTGGTATAACAGTGATTAAAATAAGATAGAAGCTACTTAATAAGAATAATCCGATAATACTTATATTAAAATAGATATCAAATTAAAAACATAATAACACCCTATGATACACAGGCGTTGTAAATTAGGAAAATAGAAGGATCTATTCTTTCAATTACAAATTTTAATGCAATATGGCCAAGGAAAAAATAAACCCATGACATCCATTGTAAATAATGGTTATTATATTAGCATATACTGTTATTGAAATTTTATAGTCTTATATTTTAATGATCCCTTCACAAAAATTGAGGTAATTCATATGTGGATCAGCTTCAAGTAGCCATTCCTCCATGAGTACATATTTAAAAACTTCTGTTGCTCACCTGGAACCTATGTAATATCTATTTTTTAAGTTGGTAAAAATAATTCAATTTTAATTAGACCTCTTTCATGGAGCTAAGTCAATCTGCCCTTTCTTTGAAACCCTTGACTCTATACCAGACCTGTCTTCTATTTATTCCCAAGGTTTCCATCTGAGACTTCACTTTTCCTATGCCCATCTATCACAGAGAACGAAGATTGCCTACAATTCTCACAACACACAGCAGTAAAAGCCTATACAAAATGTAGTGGAAGAGCAAAGTTTGTATTAGTTGAGAGATTCCTGTTATAAATGCTAGATGCTATTCAATACATTTCAAACAGATACTAAGAAGTAGAATTTTTGAAGAATGATTCAGTCAAGTGGAAAATTTTCACTTAAAATTTTGTGTTATAATTGGTTTTCACAATGAATCATATTCTCATGAGAAATTATAAAGGAAACCTGACAGAAAAGTCTTCTATAGAAAGTAAGACATTGAGGAGAAATGAGACCATTAGGCCCAATTTAAATTTCCATGGTGAACCTCATCCTGGTATAATAAAGGAGTGACCAGTACACGACAGGGAAGGAATAAATAAATGACAGTACCATGACTAATTTATGAAAATGGACTGCTATGTCAACTTTTAAAGTGACATTTGTCAGTATTCTTCACCATTATGTATAGAATGCAAATTTACATTTTAACATTAAATTGATAAAATGTACATTTCAAATTTAATATTCATTAGACAATTATTCTTGATTTATTTTTTTCACATGAAAAATGTAGGATTATAATAAAAATCTAAATTTCTTTCTAATGTATTTTTGTTCACCAATTCATTGTCCAGTAATTCAACGCTTCCTGAATGTCCACCACATACACGAAGCTTTATTTAACCTTTGGGATGAAATATAATTGAGTTTACTTTATGTCCTTCATTCACTAACAATGGAATGTAAGAAACTGATACATAGACTGAAAATTTACTCAAACTGCATAAAGTTCTAGAGTGAGCGATATAATGAGATATACCTGGATATAAATGGAAGCCATTTAAGTGACCAATGAGGTTTACAGTGAATTAAAGATGAAATACCTATATCCTGGGTAGGATGGCACACACATTTAATCTCAGTACTTGGGAGGCTGAGGAAGGAAAAACACTATGACTTCATGGTCACCTCTAGACTACATAGTGAATTCCACCAAACCAGAGCTAGAATAGGATCATGCCTCAAATCCCTCCCGCCCCTAAAAACCCTGAATTGTCTACAGATACAGTTTTTCATTAATACCAATATATGATTGCATCCATTGGTACTAGTAAGGATTATAAGTACCTAAGATACCAACTAATGTCATGTGTCACTGTTGGAATATTAGGACAAAATTTAAATAAGTCAATAAGAACTAATTATATGGAATTCTTAAATAAGATGTGAGTATCAATACACCTTTAAAATAATTTCCACTAAAAGATTAAAAGAATAAATATTAAATATTAAAATGGGGGAGGGGCTGGAGTGATAGCTCAGCAATTAAGATGCTTGCCTGCAAAGTCTAACAATCCAGGTTCGATTTGCCATTACCCACATAAAGACAGATGCACAAAGTGGCACACGCATCTGGAGTTTGTTTGCAGTGGATGGAGGCCCTGGCATCACCATATTTTTCTCTCTCTCTCCATGTAAATAAATAAATAAAATATTTTGGGAGAGATGGCTTAGTGGCTAAAGAACTAGCCTGCAAACCCTAAGGACCCTGGTTCAATTCCCCAATATCCACATAAAGCCAGATGTACAAGGTGGGACATGCATCTGGAGCTCACTTGCAACGGCAAAAGGCCCCGGGAGAGTTCATTCTCTCTCTCTCTCTCTCTCTCTCTCTCTCTCGTCTCTTCTCTCTCTCTCTCTCTCTCTCTCCCTCTCTTCTTCTTTCTCTCTTTTTCTCTCACAAGTAAATAAATAAGTAAATAAGCAAATAATATATTTAGAATACAATGGGACAGTAAAATTTCAAATGGATTTTTCAACAAGGTCTTTCCAAGATACAAGAAAGTCACACTCTATAACAGAGTACTATGTTCTGTCTAAGAGCATTTACTGATTTTCTGTAAGTACAAGGATGATATATATATATATATATATATATATATATATATATATGATTTATTTATTAGACAAAGAGAAGCAAATAGAGACTAGGTATGCCAGGACCTCTCATTATTACAAATGACCTCCAGATTCATGTGCCACCTTGTGTATCTGACTTACAAGGGTACTGGGGAATGGAATCTGAGTCCTTAAGCTTTTCAGGCAAGTGTCTTAATTGGTAAGCAATATTTCAGCCCTTAAATGGTATTTTTGATGGAATTCAATATGCCATCGCTATAGAAAAAATATATATTCAAATAGTATACTGTACTGCAATACCTTTCTGTTTTTATTACTATTTAAATTTCCTAGAGTCCTGTTTGTTTATTTTTTATTAAAATACATACTGTATACTTATACAAAGTTTGAAATGATATTGTATTATAAGCACATGTTATCCAATGATTAAATCATGGCAAACTATCCCAACATTTACTATTTTTATTTAAAACATTTAAAATTGCTGGTTTTGAAATATAGAGTAGAGTTTCACTACAACCAACTCTCTGTGCAAGAGCACAGCAGAACTTGTTATTTGTAAGGTTAACTTTATAGTGATTGCTCAGTCTTTCCCTATCTGTCCTTTCTCCTATTCTCCCAGCCTCTGGTAAACATCGTTCTACTCTCAACTCTTATGAAATCAACTTTCTAAAACGTGCTACAAATGAGTGGATTAACATAGTACTTACTATCTGTACTTGTCTTATTTAATTTGTAATCATCTTCAGTACCAACCAAAATATGGGTCAAGATAGGATTTTATTCTAGAATGTGTTAAACCAGTATGATTTGGCCTTTGTTCCACATTTTCTTCATTCAACCATCAGTTGCTATACAGTGATTGTTCTACATGCCCAAACTGTGTGCCAAAATAAATACTTTATTCCCTAATTTGCTTTTCTCGGGTATCTATTTGCAGAAAGGAGACATGTGCCTAACACAGGAAAAGGGTACCAGATGTGTGGTCACTGCTGTGATAAACTTGGCCATGTGGTCTTAGTTCTTTCAATTTCATTTACGGGGAGGAAGTAGAACAATTTGGAAATTTATCCTAGAAATCTACCAGAATGCTGTAAGAAGAGCTTAACATGTCATTTTTTGTAGGAATGAGGAAGACCAGAGTGACAACAACAATGCTATCCATGGAGATATGGCTCATGAATGTTCAGAGGGGAACACTAACTCCATGAGTCTAAAGAAATTCGTACTGTGGCAAAGCATGTTCCCCGAATTGAGAACGAACATGATTGATGCTCAATTCAAATGTAGTGGAATAACTCATTTGGCAGATTCACTGGCTTTCAGTGACCCTTGAAGACACTTCTTGCCTGACACAAATGTTCTGGCCTCAAGAGCTCTCTAGAATAATAGAGCATAATTCCATTGAGTCCCATAAGTTTGAATCTTTCATGTCTTGTAAAATCAGTCCCACTTGAGTGACACTGGCAAACTTGTGATGTAGTATATACCACTAAAATTGCATTTGCATAGGTCTCTGAATGTTCTCCTGGCTGACTGTGGGCAAATAGCTCCCTAGGCAGTTGTTTGTGAGCAGGATAATCTTTTAGGGGCATTCTGGATTTAGGTTGCCTTTTTATAAATGAATTTGCATTTTCACAATATGGAGCCTTCCATGGCTGGGGTCTTGCCTTTTGCAAACCTTTCCTCACACCACACTGTAGAGTACCAGTTGTCTCTACAATAATATTAAACTATTTAACAGATAGTAGTGTCTTTCTCAGTACCAGGCTGGTATGCAATCTGGGATTTGGGAACAGAATTGAGACTGGAAAAGACCATAGTGATTTTTAAAGTTGGACTGAATGCAATTCATTGGTTGGCTAGGAGAAGGTTATGGCTTAAATGTGATATGTTTGCAGTCAAGTTGACAAAGGGTGAACTGGTTAATATCTATTGTCAACTTGATTGGATCTAAAATCACTAAAGAGACAACATTCTGCATATGTCTGTAAGAAAATTTCTAGATTAGATTAATTGAACTGGGGGGATTCACCCTAACTCTGGCATCATTATTCCATGTCCTGGGGTCCTGGTCTAAATAAACAGGAAAAAATGATCTGAACAATCAGATCACTTTTTGCTTTCTAATTTTTTTACTACCTTAAGTGTCTTCCAATACAACTTATCCGTCATGATGGATTGTAACCTTCAATTGTGAAACAAAGTAAACCTTTCTCCCCTTAACACAAAAAGAAAAGTAACTAATATAGGCTCTTCGTGTTTGAAATTTCATTAGTAAAAATTTCAACTTGTCTTTCTCAACATATTTTTTCTTATTTTTTTAAAAGATCGGGTCTTACTCAAGCCAAAGCTTAACTGGAACTTACTTTGTAGACACAGGCTGGCCTCCAAATCACAGCATATTTCTGCCTTCTGACTGCTTAGATTAAAGGCATATGCTGCCATGCCTAGCTTTGACACAATGTTAATTTGAACATTATACAGATATTTTTAGGATAAAGTAAAATTTGTCTTTCTTTCAATAGACTACTCTTCCATTTACTTTTATTGAATGACATCTTTGAATAGCTGTAATAAATTCTAGTAGCTATAATGCCTTACAGAGACACTGAAGCACAGGAGTCTTTTTGCCTGACATTCCTGTGCGGGCTGATATACAGGTCTCTGATCTCTACTCTTACTATCTGCTTGTTCACAGTCAATTTGTTTCCTGCTTCTTTCTCTGTGCTTCTGGAAATGAAAAGAAAGTTTTCCAAGGAGATCGGACAGCAAAACAATTTAAATCAATAGGTGAAAAATAAATGTTATATCAATGACTACCTGTGGATAATTCAGTCATATCACAGGTTCTTTTACCTAGAGATGGTAAGGACTATTTTGTTTTTCTTTAAAGGCAGATTATCTGTGAAAAATTTAGAGTTCTGGATTTGTTCTGGATAAAATATACTGTTATATATTTGAGTAACAGATAAATATAGACATATGAAAGTTAGTGAGCTTTTACAGATACCAGTGAATTCTACATTTTTAAAACAGGATTTCATCCAATGATAATAAAAACTACTAGACCTTTTTATTCATTTAAAATCAGAGTATATTTTTATTATCATTATAAGAATAATACAGATTATGACACAAAAATAAGTAATATAAATGAAGCCATGTAGAAGAGTATTAAATAATCACATTTAGCATATGCACATATGTTATATATATATATATATATATATATATATATATATATATATATATATATATGATATTCACACATATAATTCTTCTAGAACAAATGTGAGAAAGTGGAAATGAACATTGGTTCATCTAAAACACAACAGAAAGAAAACTGTTATTGTACTAATTCTTCATCTCATTGATCACTGCTTACATGATTGGTCTTAATAGTGGTTCTCAGATCTCAATATCCAGTATTGAAAACGCATTAAGTTCCCATCAGAACAGAGTCCTTTCTGCAATTTACAGTTTAAATGTGAGCTTACAAAAAGCCACTCATTCAATTTCATATTTCCTTTGATCACTCTGCAACACATAACTGAATAATTGTTTTATAAAAATATACTTTAAGGATAGTTACTATTATTAAACAAAACTAATGAGTAATAATTATTGAATAATTATTAATGAATAAACATTAATTCATTTGCTAGGAGAAAAGTGGTGGATTAGTTCATTTTTAGAAGAAAATAATACCTCTAACATGGCATGTATGTAATTTATATATCTTCATTATTTTTTTTTTTAATTTTAGAGAGTAAGAGAGAGTGAGAGACAGAGGGAGAGAGAGAGAACTGGCTAGTCAGAGCTTCAGCTACGACAATCAACTCTAGACACTTGTGTCACCTAGTGGGCAATTGCGACCTTGTGCTTGCCTTACCTTTGTGTGTCTGGCTTACATAGGATATGGGGAGTCAAACATAGGTCCTTAGGCTTTACAAGGAAATGCCTTAACTGATAAGCCATCTTGCTTCAGCCCAATATTTTCACTTAAAAAAAATGTTTATTATTTATTTATTTGAGAGTGACAGAGAAAGAGGGGGAGAGAGAGAGATAATGGGCATGCCAGGTCTTCTGGCCACTGCAAACAAACTCCAGATGCGTGCACCCCCTTGTGCATCTGGCTAACGTGGGTCCTGGGGAATCGACCCTCGAACCGGGGTCCTTAGGCTTCACAGGCAAGTGCTTAACCACTAAGCCATCTCTCCAGCCCAATATCTTCACTTTTAAACATAAGATTCAGGTGACTATTGAGATGTACTTAAAATGAATATTTTTAATTACTGCCATTATGGATGTAGAAAATGTAAAATTATCATTTTATTATAATATTAAATCATTTTGGGGGCTGGAGAGATGGGTCACCAGTGAAAAGAGCTTTCTTGAAAATTCTAGTGGCCTAAACTTAATTTTCCTTAATTTGACTACTTGGTGAGCTCCATGCCAGTGAGAGACCTTGTCCTAAACAGAAAGTGTTAGCCCCCAAGGAATTGTCGAAGCAGGTAGGAGAGCCTAACAGGGACTCACTTCCAATCCCTGCACCCACAAAATCAGCTCGGAGTGCCAAAACACATCAGTCATCCCAGACCTGTGGAGAGAAAAGACCACAGATTGCCAGTGTTAACTGCCTGCTGATAAGAGTAGATCTGACTTCCATGAGGAGCTCTGTCTTGACAAAAAAGTGGAAGAGTGAGAGTACAAGCGATGCATCTTCATTCTCACATACATACCCCTCACATACATACACATGTACATTCAACACATACTTTCAAACTAAGATATTTTTTAAAAATGTGAAAATATTTTTCTACAAGGTATATGGCACTGGAGAAATGACACTCACTTTGTCCTCTTGCCCTCTTCACACAAGCAAACCCTCACATACCTGTGTACCTGCAAATGCACAAGCATACATGTACACAAGCAAACATGAAAAAATGAAAATTGCTCCTTAAAGTCTAGCAAACCAGTGGAAACTGCTATTGTTTATTTATATGTGTGTGCTTATGTAAATGTGCTATAATTTGCCATCTGAACTCTAATTTCAATGGTGACTTTGAGTTTACCATATCTCTATCAATAAAGTTATGTATCTTGATTACATTTACATTATTTCTATATAATATATGATAAATATATAACATACAGTGATATAAAAATGTAACATAATTATATTTATAATATTTTTCTTTCATAATTTGTGATTAAATGTATCAGGAATCTTAAGTATTATGGAAATTAGTATGATGTAATTGTAATTGATACTTTATTTGAAGTACTTTCAGATATATCATAGTTTAAAGTGCTAATGAATCGGTATATTTTTAATCCATTAGTAATAATTGCAGAGGATTAGTAGACCCTCTCTTCAATCACTCTTATGTTATTTTTCATATGTCTAGAGTGTAGGGCTTCATGTTGGTTAAATATGAATTAACAACAATGTGGTATGCATCAAGAATAAAAAGGGCATAGTGTGGAATTTCAGCACCATATTTAACCAAACAAGTCTTCATGAATTTGTTTTGACCATCTAGAGGTAGATAGCACTGAAGAAATAACCTACAAAATGGATTGCAACAGTTGCACAAGTACGGTAAGCATTAAGTATCAGAAAATGTTCAGAAAAGTCAACAGTAATTAACCCTGTGAAAGCAAGGTTGTGACTTTGAAAACACTTTTTTTTGTTAAAGTTCTATGGCACATGTGTCTGAAATTCATTTGCAGTGGCTAGAGACCCTGGTGCACCCATTCTCTCTCTTCCTCCCCCATCTCTCTCTGTCTCTTTCTGTCTGAAATAAATAGCAGTCAAATATACAAAAATAAAACATGTAAATGTGCATTAATATTTATTACACTGATTTTTAGGGAATAAAAAATAGATTTATTTAGTATCTCTACAACTATTTTTGACCTCAGTAATAAGCAACTTGTGCTTATAATATTTGTCAAAGCATAACTCAGAAGGAAAATGTGTGTGTGTGTGTGTGTGTGTGTGTGTGTGTGTGTGTGTGTAAATGTAAGAGGGCAGATGAATAAAAATGAGACATTGCAAAACTATTATTTTGTCATATGTGTTGTAATCACCTCCCCATTCCAGGTGAACATAAACCAGGCACATCTTATAGGAGGAAGAGGTTTGTTTCAGGCTTACTAAATTCAAGCGAAAATGCATCAATGGCAGAATCTGCTTACTTCTATAGATCCAAGCAGATAGAAACAACTAAACAACAGGACCACTAGTAAGCATGAACCAGTGAGACCAAACAGGTCTCCATACCTTTGGACTTGATTTCAGATCTGCTCCCATCACACCTACGGACTGTACTCTAAGACCTACTCCCCAGTTATATTTCTTCCTAAGTAGGGATCTGCCCACTGCAGACTCAAAATTGAAGCCTCAGCCTATGGGGCCATTTATTCAAACTACACCAACATATAAACAGTACCTGAGTATATTCATTTAAAAAGCAAAAGAAATTATTATTTACTAGGGAAAAATCTATGTCCTCACCAATATCAATTTATTTGCGCTGTTAACTAATATTTTAAAACACTTATTATTTTTCTTTACATAATTTTATTGGACACTTTAATATATTAGCACACTGTAAATTGGTCATTTTTGAAATGAGATATATGATACCTTTTTATTTTCTAAAACAGATGCTGATAAAAGGTTTTCTGATGACCCAAGAATTGGTACAGCTTGAACATTGATATTTTACAAAAACACACACACTATATATATATATATATATATATATATATATATATATATATATATATATGTATGTATGTATATATATGTATCGTATATAGTATATATAATTAAATAAATAAATAAATCATTCTTGAATTAGTCAGTATTTGTTCCAGCTATATGTCTCCCTATAATATTATACCTGAATATACATTACATCACATAAAATACGTATGTGTCTCTGTATCTGATAATACATTTCATAACATAAAAGAGAAATGTTTTCACATGCTGATTACTCATAAGAAGCATCTGTACATAAATTTTATTCTGTTCATAGAAAGTCATATATAATTGAAGTATGTATAAACATGCATGGTCAATATAGTTTATAAGACTCGGGAATTTCATAAACCTTAGTAACCAACTCCACATAAAACTTATACCATCACAGTGACAGGATCATCCAAGGTACAATGTGTAAGATTCATTAAGTCATTCGGTTGATGTGGTGGAGATGGATTAGCTATAAATCATTAGTTTTTGTAGACTTTTTAGACTAATTCAGACTCATTGTGAATTGATACTCACTCTTAAATAGTTTAACTTTCATGCAACCAATGAATGTTTTAAGAATTCCTTAAAAAGGCAGGAATTGGAAATCTCTGTGATTAAATGAAAAAGGGAATATTTTGTACATTGCTACAGAATACCTCTGTAAACAATGCTGGGTACAGATGAATAATATAAAAAGTATTCATGGGTCTGTGAAAATGGCTCAGTGTTTAAAGGTGCTTGCTTGCAGAGTCTGCTTGCCCAGTTTACTTCCCAAGCCCAAGGCGGTGGGGAGTGGCACATATATCAGGCATTCTGCAACAGCAAGGATGTTTCCCCCAGGACTCTCCCATTTCTGCCTCCCCAGTGCTGAGATTACAAACTCACACCACCACGACTGGCACGTTCACTTTGGTCACTTTGGTTATGAGGATCTAATTCAGGTCCTTGTGCCTACAAGACAAGCACTTGACTAAATGAGCTGTATCTTTCAGGGTTCTCCCAGTCCCTTTTCTTCATATTGGGTTTTCAATAGAGTACACTACCGCATGATTTTACAAAGATAAATTATTTTATGTTGATATTCAATTGTCAAACAATTCCACAGGGTAATAATGTTGTGGGAATAATCATATTTTGTTTGATTTGCTTCCAACTGCAATTTCATCCTTGGAAATATACTTCTGAAACTTGTAAAATTATTCCCCAAGTCTTAATGCTCACATTGAATTTCTGGTCATGACTTTTTTTTTTTTTCTTTAGCACTCACTGGCTTTTAACTTTCTTGTGTACTGCTGAAAACATATTGCAGATTATGTTCCCAAATCAGTGTTTCCCTCATTGGATGGTATGAGATTGGTTCTTATTTGCATCTTAATAGCTTCTCTGGCCCAATTGTTATCCTTTCTGTAAATATAGCCATAAAAAATCCCTTGTAAATTCATCTCCTTTCTTTACCTTACTAAGCTGATACAAATATTAAGAAAGGTATTTTGACTAACATCAATGTCTTGCCATGTACACAGTGTGATTTCAGATAAGGATGGACAGTTAACCAGGCACTACATCTTTCATGATGAAGGGCTGAGTGAATAAAAGTCATTTTCTGTGGCTTTAGGTCTTGTAACTAAATTTTAAGAATTGAAAGTTTAGCTTATCTAATATGTAATGAAAACAATTATTTTGATAAATAAAATCTTGTTTTAGCAAATCATAGTAAATAAGTATAAAATTTATGAAATATATGTACTTTGAACTATATTGGTATATTAACATTCAGACGCAATGGTAATGGTGACCAAAATTTTGTTTTAAAATATTTTATTTTTATGAATTTATTTATTTATGAAAGAAGAGCCAGACAGAGAGTGTGTGTATGAGAATGAAGGGCTAACAGCCACTGCAAATGAACTACAGATGCATGTACGACCTTGTACATCTGGTTTACATGGGTACTGAAAAAGTGAGCTTGGGTCCTTTGGCTTTGCAGGCAAATGCTTTAACTGATAAGCCATCCCTCCAGCCCTTAAATATATTATTGATTGTCAGATTGATTCAATAATATTTGTCACTCTATAAAATGATATTCAAAATATTTTATAAGACATTTCCTAAATAAAATGAAAATGACATAACTATCAGTGATGCAGTTATCAATAAAAGAGTTTATCCAGAAAACAATCAATCACATGCTAATAAAAGAAATCGAAGACATGAGCAGGCTTCTTAATGTTGGTATAAGAATAGATAATTATATTGTAAAATTTTTATAAAGCAAATGCAATTAGTATGATGAATTTCCAGCTGAAAATAACCTAAATATCTTTAAAAATTGGAAATAGGGTAGAAGCAGCTAATTTCCTAAGCTTATCTGTCTTACTGGTTGTGTCCCTTAAGCAAGAGTGGAGACTGGGACATAGCAGGTGTGAGTATATGTGAAGAAATTCACATGGAATCTGCTCATCATTTTACTCTGTTTTCTACCTCTTCTGCTCTTCTCAAGGGAGAATGTTCAAATGAGCAGGACATCACAACCAGTCATTAGTCCAGGGGTGAACTGACTGTTATCATAATCATGTACCTGGACAGCTTAGGGGTCTTCTCCAGGTTCCTGGGGCCCTAGGAGAAAAGACCAGGCTGTGCCTCCAGACAAGCAAAGCCAAAAGTTTTCAGACATTCACTTTTGGACTGTAATCATGATTGTCAACCCAGAGGGAGGAATGGAAGGCACAAGATACAAAAAAAATAAATAAATAAATAAATAAAATAGCACATGGTTCAAAGAAGAGAGTAAAATAAATTTGGAAGCAAAAATAAAGTGGCTGACAAGGTAATTAAATGAAGTGCAAAATTTGTGTGTAGAGCAGTGCACAACCTGGAAAACATACTAAAGAAGTGCTATTTTTTGTGTCATGCCCAACAGACTGGCATTTTTATATGAAAGAGACTGAGGGTTGCGGGGGAGAATTGGCACTCCAGAGCCTCCAGCCACTGTAACTGAATTCCAAGCCATAGGTCATCATGTGTGCATGTGCTACCTTGAGTGCTTAGGTCACCTTGTGCACCTGGCTTATGTGGGATCTGGAGTGTCGAACATGGATCTTTAGTCTTAGGCAAGCACCTTAAAGATGCTAAGCCATCTTTCTATCTCAAGGTGTGTTTGTAAGTACCCACACCCTTCCTTTCTCTTCCATTTATATCTCTTTTCTAGTTGACAGAAAGTTGGAAGAAGCCATTCTTCATACAGTTCAATCGGAAAGAGAGAACTCACCAGTGAAGATACTCAACAATGGACACTGCAAGCCTTATATTTGGCCAGACAGGACAAATGAGCCAATGGGTGAAATAGTGGCACATTTGTCATGGTGGAAACCAACTGCCCTCCATTTGGAGGCCCGCTCCATGGGAAGAAACACATCCCTGACACTGAAAACTTAAAACAGGAGTAGTCATGAGCCCAAGGGGTGCAACGTCTGCTGCTATCTGGCTAAATGTATACACTATGCTTATCAAACTGCCCACTTTTCTTAATGTTATACCCTCAGATTAATGCAACTCTCACTGTTGGTTGAGAATCTCCTGTTTTCAGTTGGCAGTAACCTTGGGATGACTCAGAAGAAGTGACCGGAGTGCTCAGCACTGCAAAATCTCTATCACACCTTCCAAGGCTCAGGGTTTATTGCAGAAGAGGTGGCTGAAAGAATATAGGAGCCAAAGGAAGGGTAGGATGCCTTCCAACATGCTCCCCAAAGACACAAAATGGCCTGGATATCCATGACCTCACAGTACTTGACACTACCTACACAAGACCATCATAATAGGAGGAAAAGATCATGACATCAAAATAAAAGAGAGACTGATTGAGAGGGAGAGGGGATATGATGGAGAATGCAGTTTCAAAGGGGAAAGTGGGGGAGGGAGAGAGGGCATTACCATGGAATATTGTTTACAATCATGGAAGTTGTTGATAAAAAATAATAATTTGAAAGAAAAGATGTGTTTTTTTTTAAATATTTATCAGAGACAGAGAGAGAGGAAGAGAGAGAGAGAGAGAGAGAGAGAGAGAGAGAGAGAGAGAGAGAGAGAGAGAGAGAATGTGCATGCCAGGTCCTCTAGCCAATGCAAACGAGTTCCAGAAGCAAGCACTGCCATGTGCATCTGGCTTGTGTAAAACCTGGAGAATCGAACCTGGGTCCTTAGGCTTCACAGGCATAAGCCTTAACTGCTAAGTCATCTCTCCAGCCCAATGTACTTACTTCATATTTTCTTGTTTTTTTTTTTGTGATGTTTACAGTTGTATTTCATGTATATAAACATGAAACTGTCAGCACCACTAAATGATATGCTTTATGACCATAATTACTTCTTTAAAATATTCTTATAAAGATGAAGAAAACATATACTGTGGGGATTTAAGTAGAAACAATTTTCAATTATATAGTTTGTGTATTGCATAGGATAAAAATTAAGTATTTTTGTGCTCATATACATGAACTCTCTTTGATTAGGTGTCTTGGATCTTATGTAGCCAACCCCAAAATTACTTTAGATATGCAAACATTTTTGAAGTAAATACTTGCAAAACTAAAAGACAGGTATGAGGAGGAGATAGGCTGAGTCACTGAATTATGACTCAGGTAAAGGAGTGGGAAGGAAAAAGACACAGTCCAATGCCACCAAGACTAAAAGCTTCTATTCTCATGGAAGCTGAGTCCTTAACAGGGATGCAGGTTGCATCCTGTTCCAGCTACTGCTGTATTCACGCTTCCTTCCCCATTTCCCTGAAGCACACTGAGTACTTATGGAGAAAGGAGTGAGGAAATCTGTATGTAAAACCAACTTTCCTTCCAGGGGATGGGATTCAGGTCAAGGTGTTCTGAACACTCACTCACATGTGGTAGCACTCCCCTTCCCTACAGCAAGTGCACTCCATTTTTATGCCTACCTATGTTTTACTTATAAACATCAAGAAATATCTTTGTTAATACCCCCCTGCCCCCTATCTTACATCTAGTGTTAGTTTTCTTTGAAACCCTTCAGGAAAACCAATGGCATGTCTTGCAAAGTCTCTCTGAGCCACCTCAGCAGTTCTAACCCAAATGCAAGCTGAGAGGCCACCACTGCAAGAAAGCTTTGTCTCCAGAGGGTTCGGGGGAATCAGTCAGATTCCACATTTCATTTATAAGAGTCCTGGATTTTCTCAGCAAGGGTCCTCTACTGTAGTGAGTGTGTTTGGATGACCAAGCCAATAATTTTGGAATTCTGAGACTCTATCATATTTTCAAGATCCTATTTAGTTATAGCCACTCTTTTCCCACATGTGAGAACTGAGGACAACCCAAATCTATCAAGATAAGAGTAGGTAGCTGACTCCATGTCAGCAGATGAACAGCCCCTAGCACATCTGTTAGGGCCCAGGTGAAAGCACCTAGGAACTGGCAAGATGAGCAAAAGCGCTACTTCCATGGCTAACCTGACACCCTGTCCTAAGGTTATAAAGACAGTCACTCAAAATACTCAAGTTTGAGGATACTCAGAATGCACTAACACCGACATTCAGAAGCTGCTGAGAACTCAGCACTAAAATAGACTTAAAGGACACCCACCAAAGCTCAGAGAATTTTGCAGAAGAGGCAGAGGAAAGAATGTCAGAGTCACAGGGCAAGAAGGACTATCCAGAAGCATCGCCCTGCCCATGACCTGCTGCTGCTCTCACAACTCACAACCCTCATCTCCATGGGGAACATCAACAATTCGAGGAAGGAGGGACATCAGTGCAGTGGGTCAGGGAGGAAGGAAATGGTGGTATCAACACGTGATGTGTCCATACACAGTTTCTAGTTATTACAAAAAGAAAAGAAAAAGAGAAGAAATGAGCCAGGCATGGTGGTGCACACCTTTCACCTCAGCACTCAGAAGGCTGAAGCAGGAGGACCACTGTGATTTAGAGGCCAGAATGTTAATACATACTGAATTCCAGGTCAGCCTGGGCTACAATGTGACCCCAAGTCAAACAAACAAATGCAACATTCAGTAACTGGAGAATATTTAAGCAGCCATCAACTATGTATATTTCTAACTGCATGTCTCAGAAGCAAGGAGCTGACATCAACAGGTTCATTTGCCAAAGCATATTTAATAAGGAGACCTGTCATTGAAGATTCACTGGAGTCACTATGGTTATGTGATACCAAGAATACAATCAACCTTCCTGGGGTCTTAGAAAGTTAAATTCTCAGCTAAAGTAACTAGGGTGATGATCACTGTGAGACAATTTACTACTGATTTCTCACATGCCTCCATAATATGCAAAAACAGGCTCTGAACACTTTTGTTACATACTATAACTTTGCAAGAGTATATAACAAGCAAACATGAGTGACATTGTCTTTCCACATGACAAAAGAATGTATGTATACCCTGCAAAAGATCTGAGGTTATTGTCTCCTGCTAGGTCAGATTTGGGCAGACTTGCCCTTGGACCCTTTTTGGTGTGTGTGTGTGTGTGTGTGTGTGTGTGTGTGTGTGTGTGTGTCCGTGTTGCATGAATCTATGTTAGTCAATGTACATGTACATGTAGTCGTGCATATGAGGATCATATATTGATATTTAGGTCTTCTATAGCCATTCTTCATTGTATTATTTTGGATAGAGTTTCTTGCTCAACCTGTACTCTCAACATTGAGAACAGAACAGCTAGCCAGCAAGCCACAGCAACTCCCTTTCTCTGCCTCCCCAATGTTGGGAACACACCACACCACTGGGTATTTTTTACATGCTTTGTTCTTACATGGGTGCAGGGGATCTGAACTCAGGTGGGTAAAGTGGTTATTTGTCAAGCACTTTACCCACTGAAGACATCTCCATAGTCCATGGCCTTGGGCCCGTAAAATAGTTCTGAAAGATTGAGGTTTGCATTTCTTTTATTTTTAGAGAATAAGGAAATGAAGCATTTTATTCTGTAATTAATATTAACTATATTTTTATACGCATATGTTGCTCATCTCTTGTTAGTAATATATATACATGCATCTGAATGACAAAAATATTTTACTCATACACAAAATCCATTTGAGTTTGTTTTTTTGAATTATCTCCAGAGGATAAGATGTTAGAATTAATTTCACACTTGCAATACATCCTAAATTTCTGACTCTGTACTTAGGAGGGTTGCTTTTCTATTGGCTCTGTTAAAAACTTACTGCTCATTCAGTTTGTACTCAGATATCTCCACGTTGACTTTGCAAAGGGAAACTGTGAGCACAGTTCTCATGATGCCTGCAACAAAGTCCTCTTTTCTCTGACCTCAATATCTCTGTAAACCATGAGGAAACTAGAGGAAGCTTCAATGATAATTTGCAAAAGTAGGTCAGTATCTGAGACCATTCACAATACTGACAATGGTAAGCCTAATGACATAGGCAGGGAGCAGATAACAACCTTTCTCGTGATGTGCTGTGGGAACTGGGAACATTTGTGTTCTGTGCTTTATGAACAGAAATCCTAGACTAAATAAACAGGACAAAGAAAGTTGATCAAGCTCTGTTTTTTTTTTTTTTGTCTTATTTTGTTTTGTTTTTAATGCAATTCCCCATTATTTCCATGAGTTTGGTTTTAAACAGTTGGCAAGGTTTTTCATTTCAAAATTCAAATTTATGTTTGATACTTTGTTTTATGTATATATATGTATGTGTGTGTGTATGTATATATTTATGTGGATATGTAAATATATATATATATATGTGTGTGTGTGTGTGATATATATTGTATATATTATATGTATATATATATATGTGTGAGATTATATATACATATATTTATTATAATATATTATTATATATTTTACTATATATATAAAATCTCTCTTTCTCATTTTATAATATGCCATTGAAACTGATTTACAACAAATTTATAAATAAAGAACAGTTTGAAAAATGTGTCATAGTTAGGCTCAATAATATTTAATTTCATAGTAAATTCATTTGGACTATTTGTGGTAATTTATGCATAGTAAATGAACTATAGAAGAATGGAGTTAGAAGAGAATGTCTAAGAGAAGTATATGGTTATTCATATTGCTGATCACTCAAAATCCAAAATCTCCCTTGAATGTTTGCTGAATGTTGATTATATTGTGTTATAGACTTATGCTCTCAAGCTGTATTTTCCTACAAACACATATGGAAAAAATGTATTATAAAATGTAAAACTTGGTAGAAGCATAGTACATTTCTACGTCGAATGACTATGTAAATATTTATTTGGAAATTTAAGCACAAAATGGAATAAATGCAGATTTATTATATTATTGAAGCTTATGGTAATTCATAATGAGTTTTTATAAAATACAGATTAGGTCATAAAAGTAAATCACATTCCCTATTCCCTCATGTGTTTCTAACTGCTTCTTACATAAAAGTATCACATCTCAAAATCAGACATGATAGTAATCTATTTATAAGGCAGAGAGTAGGTTGTCAATTTCTTATGGTAATTGAAATCAATGACTGCAAATTATGAGACAAATAATACATATGCATTCTAAGTTTCCCTATGATTTAATGTAAGTCAAAATGTCACTTTCCCTGTTGTAAATACAGGGAATAAAAACTAGTGTGTAAGGACTTTACCCATCACAATACTAAAAAGATATAAGGAAAGTATTGAAAATTATTTTACTGTCATTCTTTGAGAGCCTAAAAGAAATATTTCTGCTTTTGTCCAATGTTGCCCAACTCATTTTATATGAATGTTATATTAATATTATTATGCTTAAAGATAAAATATAGACAAAGTTCATATAGTTCAGAGGTTTTCTTTCTGAATTGCATATGAAGGACTATGAGAGAACTGAAGCCCCTCATAGTAATATCCAAAAATGAGTACAAAACACTGCAAACAAGATCCGGGCGTGGTGGTGCATGCCTTTAATCCCAGCACTCAGGAGGCAGAGGTAGGAGGATCACCGTGAGTTCAAGACTACCCTGAGACTACATAGTGAATTCCAGGTCAGCCTGGGCTACAGTGAGACCGTACCTCGAAAAACAGAAAACAAAACAAAACCAAAAACACTGCAAACAATATCTTCATGATTCTGAATTGTTTTCCTTGGAAATCTTATTTCCCCTTCCTATATTAATTTTCAAATAGCCATATAAAAACACAAGATTTTTTTCCCTAAACAAGTCTGCACACAACTAAATACAAATACACACACATTCTATAGATATTAATATTTCATATTTTATTTGTAAACTATCAATCTGCATGACACACCCACTTACCATCCTTTTACTTTTCTTTAATTCAGAAATAATTGATTTTTATCCTATGCATAATTTAATTTTTGTTTAGAATAGAAATGTGAATATGGTATAAGTTGCACATGAATAACAGATGTTTGGGATGTAAAGCAGAGTGAAGAGCAGTAACACAGTGATGCTGCTGACATAGTTGTGAAGCAAAGTTCACCATTCTGAAGGATGCAAACTTCAAGTTTGCTGTCTTAACAGCTTAGAAAGATTGAATCCAGAGCGGCTATTTAGGATTCAAACAGGAATGAATGTAAAGGAAAACAATTCAGGTTACTATGCAAAAAATAAAAAATAACTGTTCATGAAATGTAAAGAAATGTACATCTGCTAAGTAATAGATAGGGAAGATGTGCCTGCCACACATAGAGCTTTAAATTTTCTAGTGGTTAGATAAAGATTACAAATGTTTTTAATATTTTGATTTCAACCTGTAATAAATATTAAAATTACCAGAGTAATTTTATTAGTATAACACTACAACTGACACATAATGAGTTTATAGGTAAAGAAGTTATTTGGATTTGACTCTGGTGAAACACATTCTAAACTCATTCTGAACTTTTGGTCAGACTCTGATGAGAGGATAACAGTTGATGGTGTTGCAAGATTAGGAGCACACGTGAAAACAAGAGGTCACATTCTTACACAGGGAGTCAGCACTTGCTCCAAGGGCCCACTTTCTCCTTACCTCAGCACACTTTTATGAGACCTGAAGAATTTCAATGCTCCCTCCTTAATCTCTTCTGAGGTAAACTTTTCTGATGACTTAAGGTCTTCTTACCCTACCCCAGTACTAAAATGCATATATTTCTCTTACCACCTTTCCTCTGGGGACCATATCCAAGATACATGAACTCATCTGGTCAAATTCCAAGTACCATGAATATTTTCTTTATGTTTTTAAAAATATTTATTATCATAAACTCATGATTTTATGTTTAAATTCATTTCTTATAAATTTTATTTATTTATATTTGTAAGCAGATAGAGAGAAGAGAGACAAACAGAGAGAATGGGCACACCAGAGCCTACAACCACTGCAAATGAACTCCAAATGAATGTGCCTCTTTGTGCATCTAGCTTTACATGGGTACTTGGGAATTGAACCAGGGTCTGTAGGTTTCACAGGCAAGTGCCTTAACCACTAAGTCATCTCTCCAGCCCTTTATATTTAAATGTGTTGTAGTTAGTTATGATTCAAGTGTTCAGTGGCCCATGTGGCCTTTGTTAACCATAGTTGATAGGATGGATTTTGTCCAATTATAACACAAAAGCAATATTATGACAAGTTGATTATATAAAAGACAGTAAGCAATAAGAAAAGATTAAAGCTTGACATTCTTATGGTATATAAAGATCTGAGGTTTTATTCCAGAGTACACAAACATATGTGCATTGAGTATTTGAAGGCAATGATTTTAGATCAGATTTGATCATATTTAGAGTTCAATTTTACGTAGTCAAGGGACCAAGGGGGCTGTGCTGGCTACCACAATTGAAACCATCAGGAGTTGATGGAAGGTTACATTAAAAGATGAAAAACAAATATGTGCAGAAAGAGGCATAAGGCAATTAAAATGTGATTTTCCACTATAGATAGGTGAAAGTGAAGGTCAGTCAGGCTTATCACTTGGTACATAACATACCAGAACCCCAATAAGGAAATATAAACCAGATTTTAAGACAAAAAAGTTCCTATAATGAACAAACTGAATTAATCACTTTCTGCATGATTCCACTAGATTTATTATTACTATCCTGCTGTTTGGATAAAAATGTTATTACACAAAAACAATTAATGCTTAGTTTTCAAAAACTAGACCACCATCATAGTAAGTGTGTTATCTATCATCTATCTATCTATCTATCTATCTATCTATCTATCTATCTATCTATCTATCATCTATCTATCTATCTATCAATGATCTATCATCTAAGTTAAACAGTGTCTCCTTATGTGGGCCCACACTAGCCTCAAACTAACCATCCTTCTGCCTCTGTTCCCCAAGTTCTGGAAAGAAAATTATGTGCCCCCAGTGCCTAGCCAACATTTCCCTGCTAAGTAGTTGTTTTATCATTGTCATCTGGTCTCACCACTAGCTTAGCTATTGTGTAATCTGTAAACACAGCATGTTAAAAGTCAGCAGCTCAGCAAAGAATAATGAGTTCAGTGTTGTAAGTAATCATAAAGCCCTCTTCTGGAAAACAGTGAGCTCTAAAACCTCAGGTAAAATTTGAAACTAGATACTGTGCAGGTGCTGCTACAGATACACACAAGCATATCTCGTTTAAAATATGACACACAAATATGAGATAGGTTCTTGTGTTTCAGGTTTCTTCGTTTCTTTTCTGTCTGTGCAATATGATGTGTATTATGGTGTGTGAGTTTGCGTGTGTGTGTGTGTGTGTGTGTGTGTGTGTGTGTGTGCATCCATGTGTACACATGCATGTGCCTAGGGTTCTCATCTAAAGTGATTGGAGCAGAAAGTCACTTTTCCAGCTCCATTGCTCCTCTGCTCATTCTTATTAGAAACAGAGGCTTAATGATCCTGGAGCTTGTCTTGATCGTTTTATTGCAAGCTCCCAGCAATGATCGGGACTTATGCCCTACAGAACTAATGGATCCTGGGGACTGAATTCTCATGGTCTCTCACACCTCAGCTCTCATGTTTATGCAAGAAATGCTCTTCACTGTTGAGAAATCTCTCTAGCGCTGAACATCAAGTATTCTTAATACTATTTTTTAAAAGTTTTTTTTTACAAAGTGCATGCAGTTGGGGGTTCAGGATCTCTTGCTGCAGCAAACCAACCTCTGTCTGGTTTATGTGGTGCTAGAAAACAGAACCCAGGTTGGCAGGCTGTGTAAGCAAGTGATTTTAACCACTGAATGATCTCCACAGCAACTTCTTATGAAAGGAAAAATATCACTTGGCTTCTTCTTCTAAATTAGTTCATAATTAAGGGTGAATGCTAGAATATTTCAGAGTTCTAAAAATTATGTGACATAAATTAGTTAACACATTATAGATAATAACAATAGTTTATTAATGTTGCATGATGTATTAAATTAAAAAGTCCCAAACCTATATTGGCATATTATATGAAACAATACAGAGAACAAAGGAGAATATCTCCTTTATACCAGAAAACAAAATTATTTAATTATAATACAACTGCTCAAGAATTTAAAACTAAGTCATAACTAATAAACATTATGATGTATTTTCATTAGGAGGGGGAAGAGAGTTTTATTTAATAAGTTGTTTCAGAAAAGGAAAATTCGGGCTGGAGAGATGGCTTAGCGGTAAAGCGCTTGCCTGTGAAGCCTAAGGACCCCGGTTCGAGGCTTGGTTCCCCAGATCCCACGTTAGCCAGATGCACAAGGGGGCGCACGCGTCTGGAGTTCGTTTGCAGAGGCTGGAAGCCCTGGCGCGCCCATTCTCTCTCTCTCCCTCTATCTGTCTTTCTCTCTGTGTCTGTCGCTCTCAAATAAATAAATAAAAAAAAAAAGAAAAGGAAAATTCAAGGTTATTAATATCAACTGTGTTTTCAAGTTAAATGATGAAAACACATTTTTTTTACTTTCTATTTAATTTAATTTTTATTTATTTGAAAGAGAGAGAGAGAAAGAAAACAGAAAAAGAGAATCATACAAAGAGGCAAATAGAGAGAGAATGGGTATGCCAGAGCCTCCAGCTGCTGCAAACAAACTCCAGATTTATGTAACACCATGTGCATCTGGCTTATATGGGTTCTGGTGAATTGAAACTAGGTCCTTTGGATTTCCAAACAAATGACTCAACTGTTAATCCATTTCTCCAACCCAAGAACATATGCATTTTATTTAAGCTTCTCTCAAATCTCATAACCCACAACCCCATGGGGAATACCAGCAATCCCACTGAGGAAAGCCTTCAGTAGAATGGGGGCAGGGTGTATGGAAATGATGGTACCAACACATGATGTATCCATACAAAGTTTCTCCTTAATAAATAAATTAAACAAAAATATATCATGATAATCTTAAGTACAGTATTTCTCTACTATATTTTATTCTTGTTGTTCTTGGTAATTTCATTCATTTATTTGTGATGTTTTGTTTTTTGAGGTAGGGTCTCTCTCTAATATAGGCTGACCTAGAATTCACTATGCTGTCTCAGGTAGGCCTCAAAATCACAGCAATCCTCCTACCTAGGCCTTCTGAGTGCTGGGGTTAATGGTACCAGCATGCCCACCTTCTTTGCATTTTAAAAAAATTTGTATGTGTGTAGCTTGGTGTGTAGGAAGAGCTTTTCCTCTTCAAAATTAGTTTGGGTTCTTGACTTTAGATTCTCCTGCCCTCGCCTTGCCTTTTAGTGATGGCATGTTTTTTTGGGAAATAGACATACAATTTTTTTGTTATATCATTAAAATTTAGAAGTCCAATAAAGGCAGTTACTGTTATCAGCATTAACAATTACCAGATATTTTAACATTAGCTATGATAAAGAAATAACTCTTTTATGATAAAGAGATAGATTGGCAGTTAAGGCACTTGCCTTCAAAGCCTATCAACCCAGGTTTCATTCACCAGTACCCATGTAAAACCAGATACACAAACTCATGTGTCTAGAGTTCATTGGCAGTGGCTAGTGGTCATTATGCAGATATATATAGTCACACATTCACTCCCTGTCTCTCCCTCTGCTTGCAAATGAATGAATTAATGATAAATACATATATACATACATACATGTATATATATTATATATATAATATACATACATATATATTATATACATCTATCTATATATATCTATATATATATATTATATACATATATCTATATCTATATCTATATCTATATCTATATCTATATCTATCTCTATCTCTCTCTCTCTCTTTCTCTCTCTCTCTCTCTCTCTCTCTCTATATATATATATATATATATATATATATTTAGAAAAGTAAAAACTCTTTTCAATTTTGGACCCTTGATTTCATATAACTCCAATAGTAAGGTGATCAAAAGCATTAGTGACAAACCAGTTATGTTAGAATTTAAGCATACAAATGGCATTTTTAATTGTTTTCCTGATAAAGAAATGCCACTACAAATTCTTATTTTGATATTTGTGGTCCTTGTCTTTGGTATAGAGTGTGCTTTGGTTATTAACTTTAAATGTTACTGTATGAACATATTGCATATTTGTGATATTTCAATTGGTTTCTTTTCTTATGGTCCTTGCCCATACCTGCATCCACTGTGGGCTTATGAAGGTTCCAGGCAGTCTCTGTGTGGGGACACTGTCCAAGAGGATACTCCTTCGACCTTAAGGCTCTTAATTCTTTCCAACCTGTCCTAAGTAATATTACTTGAACTTCGTAAGGCAAAAGGAATGACTTTTTTTACAGTTAGTTTTACAGAATTGTTTTTTTCTCCCACTTTGAGAAGTTGTGAGTTTTCTCAACATCCACTGCATCACCATGCAGGAGGTCCTCAGGCAAGAAGAGGGTGCAACTTTCATGTTTAATCTCTCAAGTCCTCTGTAATGTCTGCAGGTTACAGGCAGATGTGATAGAGATGACTCACTGCTTGGCAGGTGCTTCGTTTTTGTTTCACACTGAGAGTTTGTGGATCTTCCTGGTATTCATTTGCAGCTGGGGTGTGCAGATTCTTTAACTGAGAGTGAGAGCTTTAACATTAACTTTCACCCTTCCTTAAAGAACCTGTTTTTACCTAAAAAAAAAAAAAAAAAAAAAAAAAAAAGTCAGATTGGTTGACTGAAAATACACTGCTTAAATGGGGATAATGTGGTCCATTAAATCTTATTTTGAAATGGAACAATATTTTAAAATTCATCTCATAAGTTTGAAGTTTAAAGCCTGCAGTAATAGTGGTGTCTGATATATGAATAAACAGGCTGCAAAGTGTGTGTGTTAACACGCCCCAACTGAAAAATTGTATGCAAGTACTCACAATAGTGTTTGTTGGCCTGAAATCCAGAGAGGGGATCATGGTGAAGTGAAAGAGATTTTGTGGGACTTCAGAAATAGGGTAATGGAATGCAGCAATAATAAAGCAGAGGAGACGGAAGATGTGGAAGAGGGGAGCAAATGAGCACCAAGCATAATGAATGGCCTGATAATATGGCATCCTGAAACTCATTAAGTTTACAAGGGTAAATATTGAAAAACCTACAATAGAGGGTCAATAGAGGGATGGGTGGAGGGAAGAGGGTACATATAACCCAGTGGATATGTAAACAGTATTAAAAAGGTTCATATAGGAAAATTCAAAATAAATTAAACATTAACATTTAAAAAAGGTTGATGGTATTATGTAGAGTATTTCTCAAAAATACCTAAGAAGTATTTTAATAATATTGACTATTATTAATTTACAACTGTATAAAGATACACTGATATCCTGATTTCATTTCAGTGCCTGACATCTCAGTATGAAACCTTTAAGAAGAAAGCAAACCTCTCAACAATTGACAATACCCCATCATATTATTAACTTTATATTAAAGAATAATAAGAGTGGTTCTTGCATGAATGATATAAACTTTAAGATTACATAAATACAAGGCATAGAAAAAATTTTTTATAATGCCTATGTTTGCTGTATATGTGAGAGAGTGAAGAAAGGGAGAGAGAAACAGAGAGAAAACAAAACATTCCAAGGAAACATTTCACATCCAATATTTTTTTGTATGTAGTTTATTATTTCCAGAAATACATAATTTGTATAGAGTTATGTTTACAAACATTTGAACTTTTACCCTATGTTGTTTTTATAAATCATTAACATTTAGAATATATAAGAATTATGACTCTGTAAGCATTGCACTGCATAGATAGAATGTGTGAGACAAGACAATGCATTTCCATTGCAAGAAGTTTTTATGATTCCAAATTCTTAATAGATACTTATATTGCCATGAATATTTTACAATGTCAGAGTCTCAATGTCATCTATATTACTGTTTCTTTCACATAGCAATATGCCACAGCCTGCTACTCTGAGCTTCTTTTAAAAATGTCTAATAAAATATTCATTCGGTTTCACATTTTAGAAAAGATCACAGTAGGTAACCTTAACATAAAATGCATTGAGTTTTATAAAGTTTCTGTTGTACTTCAAGGATTTCCAATTAATTATGACTTAGGTGTAAGTGGGCCAGAGATCTGGGCAGCAAATATGATATCCTTCATGTATCCCACACTCATTCAAGCACATTAAAAATCTCTGTGGAATAAGACACTTCTTGGCATATGGCTACATCTCAGAGGAAGATTGGTGCAGTAAAATAAGCCTATATTTTACACTGGATCATATTAGCCATGGTATCAACTTGTTTTAGAGCTTTTAAGAGCAGAGGAGGTTTGAGTAATAGTTTAACTTCAGAATGTCAATTTTTAAAATAAATTTCTTCATTTTTATAAGAAATGACTTTTTTATTCACTATCTATTTCCCATGGATTTTTTCAGGAGTTAGGAATATTGTGCACAAAGCACTATTTTCATTATTCTTATGTTCCAAAGGGAAGTAGACAATAAACAAATTTATGAATATGTTATATGACATCTGCCATTGACAAATGCTATGTACAAAATTGATAGGAACACAAGTTAAGTGGCTGAATAATTGATTCAGATAAATTACTTAGAAAATAACACAACACACAACTGGACATATATTAAAGTGTTCAAAAGTCATGACCATTATGTTTATAAGTAGGATTTATAACCATTGGCAAAATTCTAAAAGGGCAATTATTTTTTGTATTTTAAGGTATATTTAAACTATTACATAAAATGTAAAAATAGCATATTAATGAGACTCTAACTAATCCTACCTACATATGTAGACACCGTGTGTGTGTGTGTGTGTGTGTGTGTGTGTGTGTGTGTGTGATTAAACTTATCTCTAAGTTCTTTCTTACATGAAAAGAACATATTTGGGCTCTCTTCTCACTTTTTGAAATGCACAATAAAGTGGTTTTATGTATAGGCACCCCACTGTACAATTGCACATCACATCTTTTTGCTGGTTTCAAGTTATATCTTAGTACACTAGCCTTTACCCATTTTCTATGAAAATCATTCCTGGAAACCAAATATTTTAAAACATGCTAGTATGGAAGTGATTATTAAAATCATCACTCTTCTCCATTTATTAATAATGCCAGATGTTTCCTTAGGCAATGTTAAAGAACATTAAAGGCATATGTTAAAAGAATATAAAAACAACATCAAGGATTAGGAAGGGCAAAGTATGGTTATGTCTTTTTCAGCTAATTTCTGATTTTCTTCTCTATTATGCTAACATTTTCTTTTTTCTTAATGATTAACCAGGTTGTGTATTGAGACTGTCTCTTTGTTTGTATCCTTTTTCAAGTTAGACATCATTTTTACCAGAAAAACTTGTTCTGACATTTTACCTTTTTTAGTACTTGGAGTTCAGAAGTTGAGCAGTGATGTTTCTTCTAAATGAATCATATTGCCTTGCTTTTTCATCTTCCTTGTGTTTCTAGGTGGTAACTGGAATAAATAATTCACTTTGGAGGGAAGGCAAGGCTGGTATCTTGAAGAATGAATTTCCAGTATCTCTAAGTAAGGAAAAAAACTAATTGTCAGAGAAACAGTATCATACCATACAAGAAATTGGAATACACTTCAATTCACTTACAACTAACTGATACAATACAAATAAATAAAAAAGGAAGTAAACAAACTACTGAGGGATGTGTAATGAGGTTAAAATTCTTCAGAGAAAGTGTGGACATCATAAATTATTGAGCTAAAGAGGCAAGAGAAGAGGGCTAGGTAGGGGAGAATTGAGGGCAAATTTAAATAAAATCAGGAGAAAGGAAAGGGAACATAAAAAGAAATTAAACTAAAGAAAGAAATTAAAAGTTTCTAATAATGGGCTGTGGAAATGGCTCAGAGGATAAGGTGCTTGCGTTCAAAGCCAAAGGACCTAGGTTCAGTTCCCCAAGACCCACATAAGCCAGATGCATGAAGTGGCACATGTGTCTGGAGTTCCTTTGCAGTGGCTGGAGACCCTGGTGCACCCATTCTCTCTCTATATATCTGCTTCTCTCTGTCTCTTTCTCTCTCAAATAAACAAAAATAAGAGTAATTTCTGATTTAAAAAACCTCAAAAACAAAATGGATATACATAAGGAAAACAATGAAAATAAATATATAAGAATAAGAAAAATAAATTAAATTGAAAACACTAGCAAATATGGAGGACACAGGTAGAAAAGAAAATAAAAACAAAATAATATTATTCAATGAGGTAAAAATTTGTAAAGGTAAGTAAATGAATATAAGATGGGGAATAAAACATAAAGAAATACAAAGAAGTAAAAAAAAAATCTAGTTAAACATGGATTAAAAAAAAAAAGAGGAGTCAGGAATCACAGGGATCAACAGAAAGAGGAGATATTGGAGTGGATTCTTTCTGAGTCCTTGAAAATTTAAGGAGTAACAGTTAAGTGTAGGGTGAAGTTCAGTTGAAAGTGCCACTTTTGAGTCTGTATAGGACAAATTTCAGATGTCCACCAGAGCTGCCTTCTTTATATGTAGGAGGCTGGACCCACAAAGTTCTACAGTCTGTAGCCTGAGCAGAATTTCTAACACTCCCATGACATAATGCATTATTGTACCACTGTGGGTACACAGGGTACATATACACATATATGTGCACACAGATGTGTGTGTGTCTGTGTGTGTTATAAAATGTGCTGAAACTTTAGTCAGGAACCATAATATTGAAGACAGTATAGTTGTAGGACCTGCTTGTGTACTTTCAAGTTTTCTGAGTTTAAAAGAATCATTCTTCTGGAGGGATGCACACTTAGAAACACAGATTGGAGGAGTCTTCAGCAGCTAATGAAGAGATGTCTACAAGTTATGATCCATCTGTTTGCCTAATTCTCAGTGCTATCAAATTACTGGTAGTTCTTAGTTGACAGAATCTACTCCCAGACACATCCCCCATATGCACTTCATTGCATGAGTCTGATCCTTTTCCAACAATAGACTTTGTCTTGTCAGTACCACCTCTCCACAGCTGCCATTATGAGGTTCACTTCACATGGAAGCCTCCTGACCTGTATTTGTTCCTTAATCTCATGACCTTCATTTAAAAAAAAAAAATTACTTATCTGCAAGCAGAGAGAGAAGAGAGACAGAGAAAGGATGGGCACTCCAGACCCTCTGTCCACTGTAAAGGAACTCCAGGTGCATGTGCCCCTTGTGCATCTGGCTTACCTGGGTCCTGGGGAAACTAACCTGGGTTCATTGGTGCTGCAGGCAAGTGCCTTAACCACTAAGCGGTCTCTCCAGCCCCTCTTCATTTTTTTAACAATACCTTTTCTTACAAGATGGTACCAGGTCACTACAGTCTGAGTCATACAGCATAACAAAGCAGGGTTTCTTTCTAATACTGATCCATCCATTGGTAGAGTGACTGTCCCACCAAAACCTTTCATGTTATTTGAGGCAAGTGAGGCTCATGTACTTGTCCTTGGGTTAGAACTGTCCTTCTTTCTTCTGGCTTACCTTTCATAAAGTAACTCTTTTTTCCCTTCTCTGGACTTTGTGCTTATCTCACTTCCCTACTTTACATGTCTCTCTCTCTCTCTCTCTCTCTCTCTGTTCCTTCCTTCCTTCCTCCCCCCTCCTTCCCTCCCTCCCTTCCTCCCTCTCTCCTTTCTTTCTTTCTTTCTTTCTTTCTTTCTTTCTTTCTTTCTTTCTTTCTTTCTTTCTTTCTTTCTTTCTTTCTTTCTTTTCTTTCCTTCCTTCCTTCCTTCCTTCCTTCCTTCCTTCCTTCCTTCCTTCCTTCCTTCCTTCCTTCCTTCCTTTTTCTCTTTCTTTCCTTCTTTCTTTCTTTCTTTCTTTCTTTCTTTCTTTCTTTCTTTCTTTCTTTCTTTCTTTTTCTTTTTTGTTTTTTCAAGATAAGGTTTCACTCTAGTCCAGGCTAACCTGGAATTTACTATGTTGTCTCAGGGTGGCCTCAACCTCTAGGCAATCCGCCTACCTCTGCCTCCCGAGTGCTGGGATTAAAGGTGTGTGCCATAATGTCTGGAAACATGTTTTTCTTTCTCCACTCTTTTTGGGTGCCCTTCTGCTGATGTTGCAAGCTTTCAAAATTGTTCCTTTCTTTCATCTTCAGAATACAGCTAATTTTCTTCCCTTTAATGACCCACACAGAGGCAGCATTAGATTACCATTTTACCCAGAACATAAATAACTTTTCCCCAATATAGACTTTATTTTATTTTTCAATTTATTTATTTATTTATTTGAGAGAATGAGATAGAGAGAGAGAGAGAGTACACCAGGGCCTCCAGCTACTGCAAATGAACTCCAGATATATGAGCCACCTAGTGCATCTGGTTTACCTGGGTCGTGAGGAATTGAATCTGAGTCCTTTGGCTTTGCAGGCAAGTATCTTAACCACTAAGCCAGTACCCATTATAGAATTTAAATAAGTCTTTCATCGTATATTTTACCATATGTTTTAAAATTTCTTTCTGTATGGTATTTCTTTTATAAATATTTTATTCTAGTTTGCTTTACCCTAATATGTAAATCAAACTATGGTCAGCTCAACCAATCACTTGGTAGAAAGTGTGACTCTGAGCTTAATGTCTTATTTTCAAAGTATAGTAATTTTAAGATGTGTGTTTAACAATAAAATAATGTCATCAGGCCATATAAATTTTTCTCACTTGACAAGGTTCTATATGTAAATTCAGTCAAGAAATTAGAGCCAGTTACTCTATGATAAAATTAGAAGTATGAAGAAAAGTTTCCATTCTGAGTGTAAAAAGAATATGAAATCAATTTACAAATTTACAGGTAAGAGAAGAGGGAAATTAGAAATACAAAGTTTCTGCTAGGAAACATTACTAAATAATCTTAATATACCTTCACACAAGTTTTAGTTAATTTACCCTTGTTATCTTAAGAGATGAAACCATTTAAATGGAGTGTCAGTAAATAAGGACTTTTCAAAAATATCACAGAATGGCCATCAAACCAGCTGAGTGTGAAGGGAAGAAAATGCTGTATTAGAAGTCAAAATATCTATTTGGCTGGTTTCACAATTTAAGCAGAAAAAGATCCACCTCTTACATGAACCCTTCCTAGTTACAAATGAGTGTATGAGATATTAGCAATATGTCCTTGGATCCTGATGTTTACTATTAGTATATTAGCATAGAAAGACAAGTAATATGCACCTCACTGTCAACATAAAAAATTGAAATATTTTGGGAGCATGCATCAGTATTAATTTATATGAGAGGATTATTTTGGGCCAAAATATCAGAAATATATCCTAGTTATCATAAGTCATTTACTAATTTTAAACATTTCAGTAATCTTTCATTCAACATTATTTAAATGGAGAGATTATACATAAGTTTATCCACCTTCCATATCCTATTTCCTATCTGTTTCTGTACTGCTTGACTCTTGAAAAGAATTCAAAGAATTCAGTTATTCAACAATCTTTGGTTCTTTTCATCTTTTTCAATTGGAGTGATTACTATTTATGCCAAACTTAAAGCTTTCAATTCTCTACATGGAAATATGCCCTTGAATCTTCATTCAGAAATTGTTTTCTTTCATTTATATTATTATCTTGTCAGTGTTATTCACATGGAAAATAGTGATTGAAGCTGAATGGATGTGACTTGGGAACATTCTGTTTTATAATTTAGGTACATTTAAGTATCTCCATTTTAGAAAATACAATCTTACTTAAGCTCCTGGATGTATCTTAGGAAATATATTTGCTTTTTAAAGAATTCATAAGCAAGAAACATGCTTGTCAAACAAATTCCTTTCTTTGACAACATGATAGGCTTTGTCAGTAGCTAGAAAGATTGAGGACAATTCATCTTGATTTGAGCTAGAAAGCAGTTCGTTCTCTTCCAAATGAAACACATTTTTTCTTTGACAGCATGAACATGTTTTAGATAATGTTATTCTTGCGTAGGTATTTTGCTAGCCAGGACCTTAAGCACATGGATTAGAAAATTGTAATTTAGTATTGATTCAGGGAATGTTTTCATTTTGTCTGCCAAGTTTTCCTGATATAATCTAACTTCTAGCAAGGACTTGTGATACCAAATATCAAGAATTAACTGTAGCATAATGGACTTAGAAGTTTGAGAATTTAGAAAATAGGATTGATGTGATAAGCAAGTTCTGTTAATAATCAATGTAAGCATCTTTAACATCAATATATTTGTATTTTACACACACACATGCCACATTATATAAATATACATGCTTTTATTTCATGGATTATTTCTAGACTTCTAGAGAATGTATAATGACATAGATATGTAAGTATCCACATTCTATACTTGTTAGTATAAGTATATTTTACTGAGTAGATGGGATATGATGAACTTTTATATAGTGTTCATGCAAAAACATCAGTTTCAAACAAGAAAGGAATTTAATGAAGATAAAGTTTAAGATACCCACAATTTTTTATGTTGGCATTAATATGTATGGCTTCATAGAAAAGTCTATACAGAGATAAAAAGTATTATTTATTGACATAATTAAGAAGTACTTGGTCACTTATTATATGACAGGTTGTTTCTAAACAAGTATTGAACACTGTGGAGAAGAGAAATGTCCAACTCTCTCAGTGCCTATATTTGCATAGGTAAGAATGGCAATGTGTATTTTAAAAATTAAATGGGGGCTGGAGAGATGGCATAGTGGTTAAGCACTGGCCTGTGAAGCCTAAGGACCCTGGTTTAAGGCTCGATTCTCCAGGACCCATGTCAGCCAGATGCACAAGGGGGAGCACACGTCTGGAGTTTGTTTGCAGTGGCTGGAGGCCCTGGCGTGTCCATTCTCTCTCTCTCTCTCTCTCTCTAATACACACACACACACACACACACACACACACACACACACACATATATATATATATATATATACATATATATATATATTCTCTGTCACTCTCAAATATGTAAATAAAAATTTAAAAAATAATAAATATTCTAGAAAAGTAAATGGATTGTTATATGAGAAAGTAGGGCTAATTACAGACAAACATATAGCTGTAGATGGAGTCACTGGACATCTTGGCATGTGCAAATGGAAGAGAAATTTGAACAAAGGAGAGAGAACAAATAGCAAACACAAGGGAATGGATATGAGTATGAATAAGAAATCTGAACAGAAGTAAGGCTGTTAAAGCAAGTACCACATTGCCTATCAGGTACAATGGCATGACATTAGAGACATTCAAACCTAGCCCTACTGTCTACATACAGGTCATGTGGGTGTCTTCAGTAGAATCTAAGCATTATGTGGTCAGTGTAGTGATATGAAAAAGTATTTTGACTTGATCTGTTTCATGATGGTTATTTACTGTAACATTGCAAATAACCATTGCTATATGAAAATCAAACAAATTAGATGATTGACAGAGACTTCTTGGCTAGATATGGGAGGATAATGGTAAAATATGTGGGAAAATCCTAAATTTCTGTCACAGACATCCAATTATGTACCATTTACCTATGTTATATACAATGTGATATATAATAATGGTTTATTTTAAATTTTAGTGGAAATAGTTTATAGTGTCCACTTCCACCATTTTGCTAGAATCAATGGTATCATATTTGCCACTGCTGTAGATTGTGTGCAAAGGCTTGGCGGAAAGCTGAAGAAACACAGTGCACTGGTTGTAGGACATAAAATCGTCAAACTGAAAGTAAGTTCATAGCTGTCTCCCTGTTGAGATTTTGTCATGCGGGAAGGCAATCCATAGGGCAGTGTTAGGGAATTGCCTGCAGCCATATTTGACTAGGATTCTGCATTCCATATCGCAAAGCCTGACTACAGGAATAATACTGACATGTATATTTTGGGTTCAGCCCTGACTTTTCCTTTCTATGTAAGGCACACTCAACAGGAGGGAGCTAAAGTCTATAATTGTAATAAAGGGCAAAAGTCAATAGCTAGGGAAGTTATAGGTACCAAGGTGGAAATAATTGCCATTGTGTTGTTAAATGGGTGTGATGTGCCAGTCAAATTGCCTTCTAAATATGTATGCTAATGCCCACAGGTTACTGCTGATGTCAAATTCTGCCATGGAAAGCAACTTCTCTCTGGATTGGTTCACTAGTTACTTCAGAGGCTAATGACTGGTCAAGGTATTGATAATCAGTGACTGTTGCTATATCAGAAACTCCTTTTGATCAAACAAATAATGGAGTAGAATAATCAGACACCCATACCACCTCCTCCCAAGCTAAGAGAACATGGAAGGGGAGGAAGAAAGAGTATAAATGTCAGAGGAAGGAGAAGCCTACTATTTGATCTGAATTGAAGTGTTTCCTCACCTATGGATGAACCAGGAAACGCACAAGTATTAGGAAACACAGAAATATAGAAGACTTATGATACCTAAGGAAATATAAGCAGTGAACAACTGCTGGGGATGTGGAAGCCCACCTCTTGAACTGCATGCAAGCTTGGCAGAAAACCCCAAGGATGTAGGCTTTTTAAGTTATCCCCCATCCTGATGTGGGCTTTTCTGTGATACAGGTGTCTTTGAGCCACACATACTCTTGAAGGTATCCCATCATTTATGCTCCTGTAAATAACTCCAGTTAGCTCTTGTTTACACAAGCTAACCTTGTATGAAATATTTTCTTTAGGCTTTCATAGACACTGTATTTGTCATGGATACATATGCACCCATACCTCCCTAGGGAAAGTCATGCAACAGACAGGCAAGGAGATCATTTAAAACATGACTTCTCGGTCCACGGTTCCACGCGCCCCCAGCCTGGCATGAACCGTTACCTGCTGCCCGTGTCCTTGGTGGGCACAGTGGTCGGGGGCACCATGCTGCTGAAGGATTATGTTGCTGGTGGGGCTTGTCCCAGCAAGGCCACCATACCTGGGAAGACAGTCATTGTGAAAGGTGCCAACACAGACATTGGGAAACAAACTGCATTGGAACTGGCTAAAAGAGGAGGCAATGTCATTCTGGCCTGTCTTGACATGGAGGAATGTGAGGCAGCGGCAAAGGACATTCGTGGGGAGACTCTTAACCACCA